>NC_056743.1:1794295989-1794585989 GCF_019279795.1 Protopterus annectens
GAAAATTGTTAGAAAGAAAAGATAGATGCATATTGCATGAAAATAATAATGGAAATGTTACGGTTTGTTTTCCTTTTTGCTTTCTATTTAATATATGTGCACTCATGTTAGCTTTTTTAAAAAATGTGATGTTTAAAAAAGATGCATAAAAAATATGAAATTTGAGACAAAGATTTATAGAAAACCTAGACAGGTTTCTTGCTATATTTAGCAAGAAATAGTTGTCATCAGAAATACATGACAGGTAATGCTGTAAAAGGACGAATGGTTAAATTATCACTTCTCAGTACTAATAATGACATGTTTATAAAAAAAGTAAAAAAAAACTAATCATGTCTTGGTGGGTAAGGACTATGATTTTAATTTTGTGAAAATAATAGCACAGAATATATATTATTGTAGATATAGCAAGATGCAAACATATGTATTTTTTAATGAAAAGTGATGTGAAGCTGTACAAAGGGCTTCACATCAAATTACTTGAGCAATGAAGCTAGCACACTATATAAATGCAGTATAGCTTAAGAACATTATACAGAATAATGTTCTGCTATTTTTTCGCCCCACTGTCTATCATCCATCAGATCCTCTCTTAGTCAGCTGGCCCATTTGTTCCTTATGACGAGGTTGAGAGCTGACTGAGAGGAGTCATCACTGAGTAGCCATCTGAGGTAGTTCTTTTTTTTTTTTTTTTTTTTTTTGTCAGTTGTCCATATGCCCTTGTCAGGAGAGTGTTCTCACAAGCACATGCCCCTCTCTTGCTATCAAATAGAGGTCAAAAGGTATAACTTTTGTCATTCTTCTTCCTCATGCCAGGTTCAACAGGCACCCAAGTTTCTAGTTGAACTTGGGCCACCTAGTAGCAGGGCTTTATCTCTAGATGTCAGTACTGAATAACTGGAAAATAATATTATGCAACAAAGATTTAAGACAAGTTTTTGGAGAAATTCCAGCATTTTTAAATACAATAGGAAGCAACTTGAAACATTTTTTGAAACTAATGAAACTATTTTGAATACTATAAACATAAAACAAACATTTGGAGAATGTTTAAATTTGTGATGTACAGATACTGCAAATATACTGATGTCAGTTCTTATGCAGTTTTCACTAATTTATATAGTACTTTTGAGGCATAGGGACATTTTGATTGCAATATACTGGAGTGGCTAGATGTAATGGCTAGAGTACCTTTAGGTGGGTAAGACCACTTGGAAGCTATCACAACATATATATGTACATATTTACATGAGAAGGACATGCAATGAAAATAATGCTTTTTGTAATGATAAAACTGTGTCACAGAGGCAATGAATTTCAGTTTTTATAGTGCATGTAGTCAGACTAGGACCACGGTAGTAGCTTGATAAGCTCGGGTGAAAAGTTGACATTCCATTACTGTCATATAGTAATAAGGGCCTTTTCCCAGAGGGTATGTAATTGAGGGCAGATACAAGGCAATGAACATTGTCCAGGGAGCATATAACAGGCAAATTAGAGGGAGGCAGGTTTGCGACATGGAAGTTCTTGGGAAAAGCTCTAGGGCAAAGGCACGTGTTTACACAAAGTGTATTTATAAGGATAATCTGAAGTATTGCCATGGGGCTGGAAAAGGTTCTACACTTGCCTGTTATCAGTGGAAGTGGAAAGGAAACTTGGCCTGCTGAAAATCTGTTAGGAAAAGTTACTTACATTGATATTGAGCTGTGTGCAGCTGTTTTTTAACATCTTCATTAAATTATCCCTCAAGACACAGAAAACATACATTAACAGAAAAGAAAGCAAATCATATTAACATTTTTTTCTAGTTACGTACATTATACATCACATATTTTCCTTGCAACTATTATCAGTACAACATTACTTAAACTGTTGAATTCTTGCTTTCCCTCAATCCTTATTCCTCCTCCTCCTGAACATTATTGTGAATGTTTTATTCCCACAATTTCCACTTACTTCTTTGTAATTTGCTTCTTCCCTTTACTAAACATCTCTGTTCCTGTTCTTGCATTTCTTTTATAATGTTTAATACTTCAGACGCAGTTTAGATGTTGATTACCATTTTCTAATAATTGTTTTTTTTTTGGTAGCCAACAGAAGTCTAGTCAATTCAGATCTTATGTCCCAACTCCAAAAAGTCATATCCTTAGTTCCAGCCATTTTCTCAACCAATATTTCTGGCAGAGAACTCTTTATGGATTTTTTTTAAATCTCCCAGCTCCTTACAGCCCCACAACATATGTTCCCAGTTATCCCTTTTTTCCCCATCACACCTCCAACATTTGCGATCTCTCTGAGGAAAAATTCTTTGCAATCTGCTTGGGGTATAAAAATATTCAAGCAAATATTCCAAAAAAGGTCCTAAACCTTCAGGACCCTGTTGCATACTCGGGAGCCATAAAATATGTCCTCCCATTGTTCTTTTGTAAATTGCTTTTCTAGTTTCTCTTCCCAACCTTTTTTAACCTCCTCCTCTGAGTTTTTTTTATAGTTGCCATGCAATATTTTTTATGCCCTACTACTTATTTCATTTTTAACAGCAGCATCTCCTCCAGATTTAACTAAAAACTCTGTACCCCTACTTGCAGTCATCCCTATTGGCAAAATCACCTTTCTCCATTCTTGTGTTGGCTTAGTTCTTAGAATACTTTTGACTAGTTGATAAATATACTAATCTTAATGATTGTCATTATTCTTCTCAAGAATATGCATCCAAAATCCCATTTTCTATTTATTTCTTGAACTACCCACTGCTTCTTCTCTTTCCATTTTGAATAGCAACCTTTTGCTTGTGTTTTGTACATGAGCCTTAACTGTGTAACTCTAAAAGATCCCTTCAAATCAGGTAATCCTAAACCACCTTGTTCTATTGGAAGGATCATCTTATCCCACTTAACTCTTTCCCTCTTCTCCTCCCAAACAAACTCCTTCGATTCATTATTAATTATTGTCCAAAACTTCTCCTCTAGTTGATAAAAATATGCCTGACCTAAAGGGACTAAAAACATTTTACTGCTTGTATCTTACTATCCATATCCATAAACAAGAGTTTCCAGTTTCTCAATTTTTGTATTACCTTTTGTTTAGTTTCATCCCACATATGCTTAACTGCCATTACAGAAGCCTTTTTAATCCATGCTCCTAAATACTTCATTTTGCTACCACAAATCTACCATTAGTTTTTTTCTTCTTCTTCTATCACTGTTAAAGCCCTCTAGCAATCAGTATAATAATCATCAGGTTTATATCCCAAAAAGACTTGAAACTCTCTCAAAATGTTCCACAACACTGCGATGTCCTCAACATACTAATTAAATCCTTACATCTCTGTGTTCTGTTTATTCTTTGCCAATGGCTCTAAATAAAAGCAAATAACAATGAGGGAAGAGGACACCTCTGTATGGTTCTTCAGTTCAAACACAGCTTATTAGAGAGGAACCCTCCACTTTAATTCTTTCCTCTAATCCTTCATATATCCTCCTAAATACCCTATTATTTATCAAGGGAAAACAAATGCCTCCATTCCCCTACTCATAAAATTCCAACTTACTCTATTGAATGCTTTCTATCCATCAAGACCCACTAAATACAGTGATATTTTCTTACATTATGCTTCCTTCTGGATCGTCAGTGTTGTCAAATGTTTGGCTCAACTCCAAAAAACTACATATCTATCAATTCTGGCAACACCTTTGCCATTATTTTAGCTAGTATTGACATTAACATTTTAAAATCATGGTTTAAAATTGAAAGGGATCTATAATAAGTGGGTCTGATGGATCTATACCATCTTTACAGCCATCATAGTTTTCTTCCAAGGTGATGGTGCTTCCCCTCTTTTTAAAATGCTGCTAAACAAAATCTTCCAGATCTTTATCACTTTCTTCCTTCCTGACTTCCAATCTTCAGACTTCTGAAGATTGACTATACGTCACAGTTTTACCTCATTTCCTCATATCTTGACTATTAGTTGTTGAGCCTCATCTACCTCTAACTGTGGCATAATTAAGGCTTCCATAAATATTTCAATTTGTGCTCTTTATTTCCACATTTCACTGCTTTATAGAATTTTTCATAAAATTTCTGAAATATCTCTACAGGACCTCTGTTTATTTTTCTTGTTATAGGTTCCCTAAGTTTGGCAACAACCTTTTCTACTTTCTGTTGCCGAAGTCATTGTGCTAAAAGTTTTTGTGCTTTGGTATTTATTATCATAAAAATAGCTGTTTAAGCAATCGTTGTAAACTCATGCATATAATCTAGATGTTTCCTTATTATCTCTTTAGCACTCTCAATGTGTGCATTTTCTTGTTGTATGAGATTCCCCTTATTCTGCATACATTTAACCTGTGTCAGCCTGCCAAGTAATTCCTATTACTTCTTATCCATATCTCTTTCTGTTTTATTTCTACCCTATTTTCAAACTCCATTTTCATTTTATCCTACTCACTAACTGTAACTTCAGAAGATATTTCTATCTTCCCTAATAATTCTCAAATAATTTCTACTATTCATTCTTTGAATTCCTCTCTTTTTAACAGGTAGATGGGAAAGTACTAATATCTCATTTTTACTTCATTACCCTGCATTTATTTTTATCTTGGTACTTATTGGTGCATGATTTGAACTAGTTATTGGATGTGTGTCGAATCTTTCAATTAAATGCATACTTTCATGTGAAATAAAATTTGTATCTAGTTTAGCTCAGTTGTTGTACTTTGAGGACTAATATGTACATTCTAACTTCCTACCACTGAATTCACATCTTCAATACCAAATGCTTTCATAAACTGCTACAGAAATCTACTGTGTTTTGTTTTATTTTTCCTTCTAGGTCCCCTGATACATCCTTACTATTACAAATCAAGTTCTAGTCACGTGGTGTAAGTAATAATCTGATGTTGTAAATCTTTGTTCATTAATTACTATTAGGACCTCAGTTCCATCCTCGGAATCAATATGGCCATTTCCAAGCTCGCGCCAGCCAAAAACTCTCAGCTACTCTAGATCTCATTTGCCATGCTAGCCATCTCTCTCAAAGCTAAGTAGAAAATTATTTTTAAGACAGTTTCTCTTCAAAATTGTTTATTTTTTAGTCAATTTAGCCTTTTCTTACTGTCGCCTATAACCTAATTCTATTCCCTACTCTTTACCTTGGTAATTTAATTTCTTCCATTATTGGTACTGTCCCTCTCTCCTGCCTTTGACAGGCCCTTCCTTTCCACTTGTGGTATTTTTTAAATACCATTGTTGGTATTCTCTTACCTTTTCTCTCCCTTATTTTGTTTTTTCTATAGGATAGCCTTGTTGCCTTACTATGTCAAACAAAGCTAAGTTGGGGTTTAAACGGTGTGACAAGTATGGGTGTAAGATGCCTAACTCGGATACACATGCTCATTGTGTCTACTGTTTGGGTGTGGATCATATTAAAGCTGACTGTGACATTTCTGCTAGTTTTAGTAACCATACACTAGCAGAATGTAAAAATAAACTTATTTTAAAAGGTTTAATGAAGACACCTTTTTCGGAGGCTCTGTCTGGGTCGAAGGTCTCGCCCACTTCAAAGACCAAAAAACATAAGGAAAAATGGAGTCACTCAGTTCCAGCATCTCCGTCAGTTACGGAACTGAGTCTGCTCCATGCTTCACCGGCACCCTCAGAGCAGACCTCTTTGGCACCAGGCTCTGTATCTTCTCCCTCAGTGCCATCCATGATATTCACTCCTATTTCAGCTCCAACCTCGGCACCACTGACTTTGGTGCTGTCCTTGGATCCGACATTGGCTCCAATGACTGTACCGGCTTCAGCACCATCCCCGGCCATGGTGCCAACAGTTTCTTCAGCTCCATCAGCTCCAAAACTCGAATATCTGCCAAGGACAAGATACTCTCTAACTTACGACCCTTTTTTGGGGCAGAGGTTTTGCCCCTTTCTAGAAAGACCTGATTCTCCTTCAGCAACCTCCTTTAGATCCACTAGGAGTTTTCTGAATTAGATGTAGTGCGGGTTCTAGACCAACTTCTGGCAGCTAGGGGATTGCCCATTCCAGCTAGACCTTCCGTCCCTCTTGGCTCGGAATCTTTTACTATATCTTCCCCTGTTTATCCTTCTCCAGCCTCTACCCAGATTCTGGAGATCCCAATAATGATGTCCACTCTGGTGCATATTGTCTCGGCTCCGACAGTAGTTTTTCCCCTGTCAGCACTGACCACCCTTGCTGCATCGGTCCCAGTGGAGCCGATGCTCTCTCGGAGCAGTGCTTGGACTGTCCATACTTTGGTACCTAGTCCGGCACCTATTTTCTCACTGGCACCATCTATGTCCATGGCTCCGATGGCTTCCAGTCCTCTCGGAGCTCCTCACCAGGAGGTGGGCTCCTCAGGGCAGGGTGTGACCCTGGTTCCAATGTTGTCCTTCCCAGTTCCGGGCTCCCATCCCTCCTTGGGTGGGCCTACTGTCCAGGTGATGGAGATGGTCCTTCACTCCAAAGGCTCGCAGTCAGCACCAGTTACATCAGTATCAGAACCCCCCCCCAGCATGCACCTCTCCCAACCCTCTATTTTGGGACCCAGAGCATGTGAGTCACAAGAACCCCATTTGAAGGGAACCCCTTCTCCGGAGTCCTCCTCAAAGATCCCACTGTGGAACCACCCTGGAAGAAACGGTGCAAGAAGAAGCACCTTGATTCTTCAAAGGAATCTATCACCGAAGACACTGATTGTGATGAGGGGGAAGGGTCCTCATAGTCTCCCCCAGATGATGTCTCATTCGGAGACATTCTCAAAATCCTCAAGCAGCAGGGAGACTGGAATTCCTCTAACCCTTTTTCTGAGGAATCAGTGTTCTTGCAGGCCTTCCGTGCCTGCCCATCTACTTCCTGGGTGACCCCACCAGCAGATGATCTTGTTAAACTCATTCTGCAGCATGCCTGGAAGGCCCTGGAAAATGTAGTACCTGTCCCCATGAGGCCAGACAAAATTTTATTTACACCTGAAGACCAGCCCCACTGGTCCAAGCAGTTGACTGTTGATTCTATGGTCATGGCGGTGGCCACCAAGAGGGAACTGGCAGAAGATAGTTCCACTGTCCATCCTCCAAACAGGGAGTCCCAGACCATGGACAGACTAGGGAAGCAGACCTATGCTTCAGCAACCTTCACCATTCGGTCACTGAACTATCTGACACACTTTACTCACCTCCAAAGAGACTTAATTTCCAAAATGTCTTCCTTTTTGGTGGGGGTACTGCCTGATGAGGTGCGTGATATTGTCACCTTGCAGCTAGCTACCCTTGAATCCATCTCGAACTCCTCGATGCATTTGATATCTCACACCACCAAGGGGGCAGCTCGAGCTGCTGCATTAGGCATTGTCATGAGACGTAATTCTTGGATGCAGTTGTGTAACTTCACAGACCCCTTTAAATCTTCCTTCGTCAATGCAACTTTCGACGAATCTGCACTTTTTGGACCCAAAGTACGAGAAACACTTGCACATTGTGAGAAAGACGGAAAGACCTTGTCTGCTATGGGCATACACTTTTCCAACCCTCAAAAGGTCCTACTCCAGGAACCAGAAGGGAGGAAAAATGTGGTTCAAGAAATCCCAAGGATCTTTTCGTGACACTCGTGGTGAACAATCCCCCTGGGGCAGAGGGGGCAACTCATATGCAAGACTCCCCTTTCGGGGTAGAGGGGGGCACTAGAAATTCTTTCTCAGGCAGACCCTACCAGCACTCCTGAGCAGCGGCCTGATTGCTTTCCTCTGGAAGCAGTCGGAAGTCATTTTTCTCTACACCTAGCAGCCTGGCATCTTATTACTACCGAAGTTTGGGTGCAGAGAATAATATCCAGAGGCTACCAACTACCATTCAATTTAATTCCCAGACACGTCAAATGAATCCCTGATGTACCACCCAATCAGAGGGAATTAGCAGCCTTAGAAATAGAAAAGCTGCTAAGAAAAAGAGTCATACAACCAGTCCCACCAGACCAGACAGGATCCGGGTTTTACTAGAGATTCCTTTTAATGCCAAAAAAGACAGGAGACTGGAGACCAATCCTGGATCTCAGCCTATTGAACAAATTTATCAAACCTCAAAAATTCCGGATGGTAATGGTACAGTCCATTATTCCCTTCCTAGGGAGGGACAACTGGATGTGCTCTATAGACCTCCAGGATGCGTACTACCACAGTCCAAGGAGGCCAATTTGCACATAAATGTCCTGGAGCTGAGGGCAGTTCTCTTAGCGCTGCAAGCGTTCGATGCATCCTTACCCTCTGGGACCATTGCAATTCAGTCAGACAACATGTCAGTCATCTGGAACAAGCAAGGCAGAACCAGGTCTTACCCCTGAAAGCCATGAAGATTTGGCACTGGGTGATAGCTTCCAACTGCTCTCTTATAGCAATGCACATTCCCGGGAGTTCCAACCTTATTGCAGACAATCTGAGCAGGAACATCCTGATGCCTCACAAGTGGTCTCTCAACCCTGTAATAGCAGATCAGATCTTCCAACACTAAGGCAAGCCTTGCTGTGATCTGTTTGCTTCCCCCCTAAACTACAAATGCAGAAGCTACTTTGCCCTGATCCCCCCTCAGGGGGAACCACAGAGGGATGCTCTAATGTACGATTGGCCCCGGGTCTTCTGTATGCCTTTCCCCCATTTCCCCTCATTTCAAAATTTCTCCAGAAAGCTCAGAGGTTGAGATGCAAAGTGATCCTCATTAACCCCTACTGGCCCTGTCAAGTCTGGTTCCCATTTCTATGGCCTTATCTGATTCACAGCCCATGGATCCTGGATCATTCCCAAGACCTGTTATCTCATCCTCAGGGACTGATTCATCTGAACCTCCACAGTCTCTAGCTCACAGCTTGGTTCCTCCACTTCCAATGATTGCCAGGCTGCCTGACATTCCATCTCCTGTTCATGAAATTCGTCTGGCTTCACACAAACCTTCCAACAGAAAAGTTTATTCTAGTAAATGGACTAGGTTCTCTATTTGGGCCAAAGATCAGAACTTAGACCCTTTCTCTATGCCTATTCAACAGATCCTACAATACCTGACTACTCTTTTACATGCAGGAGCCTCAGCATTGACGATTACTGTACATTTAGCAGCTATCACCAATTTTCATAATGGACTTGATAATTTTTCGATTATGTCACACCGCCTATTCAAGACTTTTTTGAAATACTAAATACATGTTAAACTTCCGGTAAAGCCTCCCTTAGAACCCTGGGACTTGACTTTGGTACTTCAATCTCTCACAGGTCCTCCTTTTGAGCCCTTTGATTCATGTGATTTAAAATTTTTATCATGGAAAACCTTACTTCTAGTAGCACTTATCTCAGCAAAAAGAGTATCTGAGCTGCAGGCCTTGAGTGTCAAGAAACCTTACTTGATTTTCCACACGGATAGGGTGTCCGTTCGTACTGATCCTTCTTTCTTCCCCAAGGTCATTTCTGGATTTTCCATTAACCAATCTATTGACCTGCCGGTTTTCCTCCCTCAGCATTCTAATAGAGGGGAGTACCTTTTGCACAGCCTTGATGTGCATCAGCAGCTTCATTGTTATTTAGACAGGACTAAATATTTCAGGAAAACATATCAATTGTTTGTGGCCTTTGCAGGACCCAGATTGGGTAAACCAGTTTCCAAAGTGACTTTATCCTCCTGGCTTAGAAGCACCATTATCTTTATCTACCAACAGAATAAGCTATCCTTCCCTTCCAGAATAAAGGCTCAGTCTACCAGATCTATGGCTACTTCTGTAGCATTTCATTCCAGAGCCTCTATGGATGATATCTGCACAGCAGCCACTTGGGCAAGACCTCATACCTTTATCTCTCATTACAAATTGGATTTGGCCTCCAGGGTACGAGCATCTTTTGGTTCTATGGTGCTCTGGAATATCCTTCCTTAGGGCCACCCAGGACTCAAGTAACTAGGGACTTGGTCCTAATAGTAATTAATGAACAAAGATTTACAACATCAGATAAAGACGTTATGTCTTACCATAATGTTCCATCTCTGTTATAGATCTTTCTTCATTTATTACTTCCCCCCTTCTTCCCCCTGCCTGGACTCCTGGTGGACTTTAGGAACTCCTGGTTAGGGTATTTGCTCAGACAGAGCCTTCTACTATTTTTTCTATTTACTACATCTATTATATAGGGGTGGGCAAACTCGATCTAGAATAACTAGGAGAAGGGTATTATGGGTAGGTCTTAGCTGAGAGTTTTTGGCTGGCGCGAGCTTGAAAACGGCCTTATCGGTTCCGAGGATGGAACCGAGGTCCTAATAGTAATGAATGAACAAAGATCTACAACACAGATGGAACGTTATGGTAAGACATAACTTCTTTTTTCCTGATGAAAGCTAATTAAAGCTGATTACTTCACCCCAAGTTTTCTTAAGCTCCATAATATTTTGGTGGAATTTAAGTAGGTGCCAGCATAATCCTCTTCCCTTGCCAATAGTCCATTACTACCACAAATCTACCATTATTAATTTTTTCCTCTTCTATCACTATTGGAGCTTCTCTAGCAATCAGTATAATTGCTCCCCTTTTGTCCTTGATATTCTGTTGAATATCTATCCTGAAATCTTTCTCATATTCACATGTTCATTTCTTTCCAAATGTGTCTCCTACTGCATTGATATTTGCATTTTGCATTACTTAATATAATTCAATACTTTTTCCTTTTTGTTTATACCTGTAAGGCCATCTATATGCCAAGATAATACAGATAACTTAGCCATTATGATAAAAAGCTGTTGTTCCCACCTATTGTACATGTCATTTTTGTATCTATATTTTCAACTTTCATGTTATGTGCACAGATTAATGTTTAGCAGGCTAATCTTTTATGCAGTTGTTTTTTTTTCTGATCTTCATTTGAACCTATGTCACATTTTTCAAGATTTTTTTTGTTTTAATGAAAATGCCAAACAAACTAAATACATTTTCCAAATACCACCATCACCTGCTAACCTAGAACAAACATAGAAAACTATGTACATCTTCAAAAAATAAAAATTAACCCTGCAGACAGGAACTGGCCCAAATTGACAACTGTACCTACATGCATTACCTAACCTAAAATTAAAGATATCCATGCTAAAATTTACACTACAGCATGTGTCTGCACTTACACTGATTGCTGTCTGTCATTTTCTCTATTCTCCTCCCAGATGTGAAAAACAGCTTACATGTTTCTGAAAAAAACAACATTTAGCCCTAAGAAAAAGTGCACTTACTTTTTAAATAATACTTAATTGTACACTGTTCTATTAACTGCATTAAAGTATTAAGGCTGTTAGCGAGGCTGCCGTCTCTTATTTGCTCCCCATAATTTCAAATATTTTCACTGAACTGCTTGCCTCTGTACCTTTATGTTTTGCATTTCCCAAAGAATGCTCAGAACACTCAGGATTAATTGCTTGTACCTGCAGACAGTTCATCTCTTTGTAAAAGTAGTCAACAATGAATCTTTGTAAATTTCAGTCAGAACAGAATGTACAGCTGCCTTCAGCTGCAGACTTCTTGACTCCCACTGAACACCTACCTGTCAACATTCCCTGATTGCTAGGATAAACTTGCTTTTTTTCTGCCTGGTTTACATTGAATAATCATCCTCAATAAACACTAATCTGTCTTCTGTTTTTAATACATTTCCCTTGTGCCACAATTTTTTTCAGGATCAACTCTTTCAGCTACTATGATTGCATCTTTACTAATACAGGTCTGGACTGCTTTCTCGTGGCAGGTTTGGAGCATGCACATGATGTGCTCTTTCAATTAAGAAATCATGTGGTGGGATTTGTGCTTTCATAAACTTAATACAGTCTGTTGCTTCCAGTTTCTCTAGTAGAGCTGAACATTTCAAGTTTTCTCTGCACGCTCTAACTTTACTATTTTTTTAAACATCTCTTCTTGAAAATTGTCATACTCAGACAGCCCTTTCTTCATTTCATCCTCTGATTTTTGCAGTTTTATCACTTCATCTGAATAGCAAGTTAACATTTCTTCTTTTTTTTTCAGCCTTTTTTGTTGAGTTGATATACTTCTTCAGTTCTCATTTATTTTAATCACATGTGAGTACATTTGATTTTTCTCCTCTAAATTACTGGGAGCCATCTCCTGTACCAAAATTGAAGCTTGAATTGCTTTTTACTGAACAGCTGCAGGATTCATCCCAGAGTGAGTTTTCTCTTCACCTTTTCTTTCCTTTCAAGTTCTCAAAAAATTTTCTTTGCTGGTATCCAGGCAGTTTATGTATTAGCCAGTAACTGAATTTTACTCAAGCTAACAATTTCTTTTTTTTTTCAAGCTAGGAGAGCTGAAATGTAGGTGTTGACCAGTGTGCAGCCATCTCCTAAGTATAAGTTGTATGGAGCTGCTACCCTAGAGAGGGAAGCTGTCAATTGTTTTCTTATCTGAAATTTGAGCTATCTTAGGAACTATGTTAAAACTGTGAGTGCTGCTTACCACACTGGGAAAAAAGTGTAAATTTGCACGCACAAGAAACAAGTAAACTGAAAACAATGTGAATAAATTATTTCTACTTTTATATGTGATATGTATGTTATTACTTTGTTGGACTTCTCAGACTCACATAGCTCAATAGAACAGCTAGGTTGAGAGCATTCTGGGATTATGCACTTGTTTTTAGACTGTATTTATGTACTTGAAGTTATACACATGGCTGAAACTATCTTACTGGCTCTTAGGAGAAGGCTTTCAATCCAGTCAAGTCACAGTATGTGTTATGAAGGTACACTATTTGTGCTGAAGCCAGTTTTCAATTTCATCCATTCCTTTCCCCACTTCCATCTCCTGAAGTACAGCTTGGTGATTCTAATATGATTTTTTATTCTTATTTTTTTTTCAAAATGTACATTTGTGGTAGGCATCAACAATATACTTTGGTGCTCACTTCCTCTGGGAGTTGAATCTTCATTTTAACTCCTTTTTCTCTTACACTTTTTAGTAAGTATTATTATTACTACCTAGTTTTCACATTCTGGAGGTATGAGCTGTTACCTCTCCAACAATGAAACTCTTTGAACTGTATGGCTCACAGCTGTGTATTTCACTTACATCATCTTCGTAGGAAAGTATATGTCGAATATCTGTTTATGTATATTAACAAGTCAAGTGATTCCACACACTTCTTGTCCCTCTCTCTGTCTGTCTTACCTCTTTACGAAGGAAAGCCATTTACTAAGATACTTTGTTTATGACAATGGCAACACTGTATGATTTACATGTGTACATATAATGCATTAACTTCTGGTATACTTATTGTTTGCTTCTTTAAATAGATGTGTTATTTTGACATACTTTTTACTAATAGCTACTTATTAAATGTAATTTTATTCATTCATAGATTTATTTAGAATAATCCTAATTTAAACTTAATTTTGGAGAGCTCCTTTGAATAAAAGTTGTCATTCAGTAGATACACTTGATAAATACTGTAGCAGGAAAACAGCTTGGTTGGCATTCATAGTCAAATTGTAAAGTGCATAGCATGTCCTTGCACAGATATCTAGAATTTGTAGCTATGTTGTACTGTAGGACTAATAGCTAAAAGGTGGAGAAAAATGGTATGCAGATTATCGTGCAATGGTGGCATACAAATACTGAAACACTATCAGGTGCAAGGTGGTACAAGCACTTGTGTCTGAGTGTAAAAGCAAAACACATGCTGATATCTGTACCATTGCAAGAATGGATATGTTTGAAACAGCAGTGGGTATTGTTCAACAGCATCTCATTACCACCACCAGCTTTCTTCCTGGGGAGATGACTTGGCTGCATGTGCCAGCAAAAGGAGCATTGACTTACATCAAACCATCTTTTTAACCATCAGATATGGTATTGCATTTAAGTGGATAAAGACACATTACCTCAATGGTCCACAAACTGGAACTGGGGGAGTGCTGGAATATTCATACCAGTGGATGCCAAGGTATGTATAATTCTTGCCATTCTTCTGAAGACAAATAAGGGATATTATATGTATCACAGTGGTCAGTTTGTATAACACTAAAGACATTTGTTGAGAAATTACTTCCACATATCAAAAGCTGCTGCTGTGTGTCACTTTTATGATATCACCCACCTCCATGAAGTCGTGAGAGATATAGATTGCAGTCATGTGGCAATAGTGGGCGCAACTGATGTCCATGGAACAGGAAAGGCTACAGTTTCATCAATTAAGTATCTCCATCACTTCTAATGCAGCAGTATAGACACATATTGCTATATATACTCTTCTGGCTATTTTCCAGTGGCATAATGCTCATCTTTATTTATTTGAATGCATTACTTCAACTGTTATATTTATGTATTACAGGCATTCTTACTTGTTTGTGATCTTTTCAAATAAACTGAGTTGTACTGTGTAATTTGAGATCCTTTGATTGCAGAGCTTTTCTCCTCGTGCCTCCACTGAAGTAGAGCTATTCTAACCCAGTTAGACTTTTCTTATAAATAAATAAATAAATATGTAAAATTCCCCAAAGCAGGCAGAAGACAGCTTGATATGCAGCTAAATCCAAAAACTAGACATGTCTAGGCAGTGAAACCAGGGACAGGGTATCAGCAGGCTGAAAGTATAGTTGTGTAAGCTAAACTTGCAGTAACAGTAGACGTTTGAATGATCACTGCTGCAGTAACCTTATCTGTATAAGTTATATCCTGCCAAGAGTATAACAGCCATCCATCTTCCAAAGCTTCAGAGCACCTTCCACATGCCCAAACTGTCAAGCAACTTGAGTTGAGTTGACCAAAAGACTTGTTTTTGTACAAAGCCTTTCGGAGCTTTCCTGAAAGTAGAGAGAGGGAAGCTAAACCCTGAAAGGACAATGTTAAGAAAAACAAAAAATAAATGTCCACACCCTGGAATACAAAATACAGTGAAAAAACAGGGGGAGGGGAGTGGAGTGAAGGACGCGTATGTCTCCTACAGCAGTGATTGTGCAAACATCTACTGTTATGGTAAGCTTAGCTTACACAACTGTACTATGTTTGTCATATTGATCACTGCTGCAATAGCCTTTGCTATATGGGTATATTACCATAGCTTATTACATTTGGGAGGTGGAAGGAAAAATGTCCAGGAGCCCCTGAAAAACTGTTCTTGCAAAGCTTGATCTAGACCTACATACGGCATCAAGCTAATAGTGCTTTGTAAAAGTATGCACAGAGGACCAAGCAGCAATGTTTAGAATACTTCTACAGTCCACTTCTTTCCAAAAAGCCAAAAGTGAAGCCAATGCCCTGGTAGAGTGCACCTTGACCCTGCCTGCAGTAGATTTGTTACAGTGAGTAAAACAAACGGTAATAGCTTCAGGCAACCATTTGGAAATAGTCTGCTTTGACACTGGTTGTCCTTTCTTCTTACCTTCACAAGAAACAAATAATTAATCCAAAGATCTGAAAGATTTAATTTTGTCATGATAGTACTGGAGTTGTCTGTGGACTTTCAAGGTATGGAGTATCCTGACTCCCTTGTTTTTAAGACCAGGAAAGAAAACAGGGAGATAAATAGTTTGCCTTAAAGTAAACCTGGATACAACTTTAGGCATAAAAGAAGAATTTGTTCTCAAAGAAACTGTTTCTATGGAAAATGAGATAGGGTTGACAAACTGTATAGGTTGTAACTCAGATACCATTCTTGCAGAGGTCAGAACAATCAGTAAAACCATCTTCCATGTTAAGAACCTCAAGTCAGCCAGGTTACGCAGTTCAAATGGAGCAAGCATTAGCTCCTCTAGCACAAAATTAAGATCCCAAGGACAGGCACACAGTTATCTGGGAGGCCTTCCATACAAAAAAAACTTTGAAGAACATTTTGACATGAGACTGCATTAAAAGAGGAAGATCCGTAGGCAGACATGCTGAAATGGCCGACAAAAGAACCTTGATAGATGAATAAGAAAGTCCATAGGACAGTAAGTCACACAAATATTGCAAAACCAGAGAACAACTAGCCCTGAAAGGGTGTTGGTCATGTTGTTGGCACCAATTATTAAACCCTTTCCATTTGCTGATATCTAATTTTCTAGTAGCAGGATTTCTTGTCTCCATTACTACCTACTGCACGTCATCAGTAAACAGGTGCTTAAAAGGAATTTAGACCCAATCATCCAGGCACTCAATTGAAGATAATTGATGACAAGGTGTATAAAACACCCCTGTTCTCATGTGAGTAGATTCAGTCTGTGAGGAAGCTTGTGTTAATTGCCCATGGCCATTTTCAAAAGCAGGGAAAAAACGCTGTTGCCTGGGCCAGAAGGGAGTCACCACAATGATCTTGGGGATTCCTTCTCAATCTTCATAAGTGCCCTGGGTACCAGTGGAAAGGGTAGAAAAGCATACATGAACATTCCTGTCCAAGGGAAGGAAAGGAAAAGGTATGTATTTTCCAGGCTGTCTTGCATAGAGTCCTGGAACAGAACCTTGCCAGCTGATTGTTCAAAGTGGAGGCAAATAGGTCTACCTGAGGAACTCTCCACAGATAGATCAAATCTTCAAAGACCCTCTGATCTAATTTCCATTTATGAGGGTCTGCCCTGCTCAGTTTTTCTGCCACATAATTTTGCACTGATGGTATGTAGGACACCTGTAGAGTGAGATTGTACTGTGATGCTATATCCCAAGCTAGCATAGCTAGTCTGCAAAGTGGGTACAACCTGGTTCCCCCTTGCTTGTTGATGAACCATGTGACTATGGTATTGTCTGTAACCATTTAAAGAGGTCCCAGGGACCAAAAATGATTCAGAATGTTGAGTGCCTTGATCAAGGCAAGCATCTCCTTGATATTTATGCAATTGCATATTTCCTTGGTGTCCCACACCCCCTGCACTTTTATCCCTCCTGAAACTGCTTCCCAAGGAAAGTCTGAAGCTTCTGTGGTGACAGACTGCTTTGGAGCAGGGAGGGAGAAAGGAAGACCTGGATTCAAGGTATTCTTTTGTATCCCCTAAAAATATCCTTTCTGACAAACCTCAGCACTGGGATTTGAAAAGATAAAGGGTGTTGATGCTAGGACAAAAGAGATTTAAGATACAACTATATTCTTCTCAGGTGGTGTCTTGCCAGGGGTAATATGAGAATCATAGATGGCATGAGACTTAAAATCCTGAGATATTCCCTCACAACACAGTGACCGAAGTCTGAGTGGAAAACCTTAGAAATATATCTAAATAAAGTTCTATTTTTCATATGGAAGAAAAGCTCTTTGGACTTAGATGTCTAGATGACATCCCAAGAACACAATCCTTTGTGAGGGAGCCAAGACTTTTGAATGTTCTCTTGGAATCCCAGCTTGTGTAAGAGATCTCTTACCCAAGAGATAGATTCCTGACACTTTGAAAAGGGCTCTGCAATGAGAAGCAAGTTGTCTAAATATGGAAAAATGTGGCTACTCTGTATCCTGCAATGAACCCTCTTGGTGCCATGGATAGTCAAAGGATAAGTCAGAGAACTGAAAATGTGATCCAGACATGCAAAACCTTAAGAAACTTCTGTGTCTGTGTGAATGGGGATGTGATGAAAAGCATCTTTTAGGTCAAGTATTACCAGGAGACTTAAAAGAGGAAGATGATTTAACCAGTTATGAAGTGACATAATTTGATTTTTAGAAAAGAAAGATGCAGAACTAGTCTCCAAGCATTTTTTTTCTGTGGTATAAGGAACATCCTTGAAAAAAAACTTTCTCACCTGGGAAGGAGGAGCTGGTTCTATCACTCCTTCGGACAGCATGTGATGAAGAACACATGGAGACAAAATACTTTGACCAGGAGGATAAGGAATAACACCCTGGAAAAGGAGGAATTTCCTCCTACTGCCATCTGTAACCTTGATGAATGATTTTTAGAACCCATTTGTCTGAAACAATTTGTTTTTAAAGAGAAAAATGGAGATTAAGAATTTCTGGAAGAAAAAAGGTGTCAAGGTGGGAGGGGGTCACAAGGTCAGACTTGCTGAACTGCCCTTGGTTTTGGGAGCTTCAGGTCTTCTTTTTGGAACCTCCTTATCATTTATTCTTAAAACATCTGATGTGTTGTTGTCATTTTCGGCTTTATTCTTGCTACTGGGTCGGATTCGATCTTTCATGGCCAGCCATTCCAATAGTGCGAGGTCTTCAGCAAAGCTCATGGGCATCCTTCCCTACCCATAATGCAGTTCCCTAACTTCCTCAGATCTTGTTTACCATGCTGAGAAAAGGATCTTCAGGCAAGCCCTGAGCTAAGTTTTTTGGCTATTAATTACAATTTTTTCATAAGTTTGTCTTAAAAATTTTTCCTCATACGTTTAGTTTACTTATAGTTTACTTGTAGTTTAAATTTCTTCTCTAGTTTTAGTGCCTTCCCTAGTTAGTTTTTCTTTAGTCAGTTTTCCTCTTTCCATTAGCATCTATTTAAGTTAGAGGAAATCTAATTTACACCCATTTTAGTTAGAAGGTGTCCATTTATCTTACCTTTCCCTTTCTTCATTTTGTAGATAGTATTTATTAGTTATCGCCCTTCTTGTTACTGCTCGTTTTAGTTAGAGAGCAGTTAACCAAGTCCGTTTAAGTTAGAGGACTCACCCCCCATTCTTGTGTTTATTTAAAAAAGGGAGAGAGATTTATCTTTCTTTCTCTAACTTTCTTCTTACTTAGTGTGTTGTCTGGTGTTGCTAACTAGTGCTAGCTTTGTTCAGTATGTCTCAAAAAGAAGGCAAGCCCTTAGGGTTCAAAAAATGTGAAAGGTGCACTAAAAAGATGCCCCTCCGTGACTTGCACACTTTGTACGTATATTGTTTGGGGCCTCTTCATTTAAAAGAGTCCTGTTCCATATGCCACGCTTTTAACCAGAGGGCACTTATGGAACAAAAAAATAAGTTGATTTTGAAGGGACTTAGCAATCAGGTTGATAGCAGTCTGACTTTTGACCACAATATTGCCTCCATTGTACGGAAAGCTTTCTAAACGGCCCACCTTATTAGTAAGGGTATCTCATCCATGGACAAGGTGGTCATAACATCCCTGTATTCTTCCCTTATAATACCCATTATTGAGTACAATGTCCCTTTCAGCATGTACCTCACAAAGCACATGCAGCAGCTGGAGAGACCACAGAGGTTCCTCACCCAGAGAATCCAGGGCCTCAGACATCTACCCTACACAGATAGGCTAAAAGCCTTCTTCCTCTAGTCAGTCTCCTACAGACTTCTCAGAGGTGACCTCTGTCTGGCATACAAAGCAATCTCAGACCCCGCCCTGATGGGACTGCTGCATATCCGCAAGTCAAGCTCCACTTGAGTAACCTGCACGTGCGGCTTCAACTTGGTCTGTGACATCAATAGGACTCATTGGCAGGACTTATTTGTGTCCCAAAGAGTCCCCCTTTTGTGGAATAGACTCCCTCTCCACATAAAGCAGAGTACCTCATTAAACATTTTTCAGCGCAACTTGGATAACTGGATGGGGAACAGAAAACACACCCCTGGAATTCCACCTGTGTCCCTGCTGGACAGGGGCATAGAGTGCTGACTTGTTGGAACATGGGCTAAATTCTTGGCTAAGCTTGTAATGGCCTCAGGGCCAATAGCCTAGTAACTTCGTATGATCCTGTGAGATATAACCCATATAACTAAGGCTACTGCAACAATGATCATTCAAACATCTACTGTTATGACAAGTTTACTTACAGAACTATACTTTATTGGTTAAGTGCAACTTAGACAACTGTAGTTTCCTTGATTTCAATGCTTAGCATATAAGTGCCAGTTGAGCATATTGCTATGGACATTATAAGGCTACTACTAAAATCTAACAACAACTATCAGTACATACTACTAATAATAGGCAGTGCTATCCAGTTTCCAGAAAACATGCCATTATACAGATTTAATGCTGAGGATATCAGTAGGCAACTGTTAACTGTTATTCTCCTCAGTGGTTACCACTAAAGAGATATTTACTGATGAAAGCACTCCCTTTCTGTCAAGTGCATTACGTCAATTATGTCAGTGCTTTATGTAGTCAGACAGTTGAAGCCATCAGTCTACCAGCTGCAAACTGATGGCTTAGTAGAAAGGTGTAATAAAACAATGAAAATAATACTGAGGAATATTATTGATGCAGATGGTAAAAACTGTTGTTACACTGTTTACTGGTTGCATTGCAGTCAAGAGCTGCCAAAGATTTTTGTTTTTTGTAATTGACAGGTCCTACAGAGAAGATAGAGGAGGTGACCCCAAGTTAGACAGAAATTAAGGAAACTAAATGGCAACTTAGACTGAACGCTAAGGTTGAACCTGGAATTAACAAATATATTTCTATAGCTAGTATGTTAAAGCAAAAGAGGAACTTGTATTAAGTTATGGACATGCATCTGTGTGCTATGGAATTATCATTTTTGGAAATAATACTTACCGGAATTTTGCTAGTTTTGCACGATCGAACTATAACAGTACACATATTGAATATTTTAAGTATACACTAATTTGACTCAATAAAAATATGAAATAAAATCATGAAATCATATTTTAAGTATGTTATTATTATAGCTTTTTAGAAATTCAAATTGTTTTTTACCTCAGGTTTATTTTTATATGTTATTCACTGTTTATTTTTACTTCCTATGTTTGTATTTTTTGACTTAAGTGAAATCATTAATTGAACTGAAAATGTATCGGTATGGTAAGGGTTAAATTCTTGAACGTACTGGAAAAGAGGAAATGAAGTCAGTATTTAGGGTGTGCCTCGAATGAAAACATATGAGGTGAAAGTGCTCAGGCATAGTGTTTTGCCGTGTTTGTGCTTTAATCCTTAATAAATCAGTGTTTTTAGCATGAAGCTCATGTATGCCAGTGAAATTCTTTTTGTTTTGTTTGTTTTAAGTTTTTAGTTTTTAAAGTACCTTTGTTTGGTTACTGCCACATGCTTTAAATGTGCCTACTCTGTTTGTCCTAATGTGTGACAGGCATGTCAGAGGGCTGTTTGACAGGAAACTTGGGAAGAAGAATTAATGATGAAGAAAAGACACCATTTTTATATATATATATATATATATATATATATATATATATGTGTGTGTGTGTGTGTGTGTTTGTACATATAGTGTGTATGTAATGTATATGTATATGAATATATAAAAGTCAAACTCAAATTAAACTTTATTGTCATTTGGAACCATACACGTGCAGCCTAAATGAAATTTCATGCATCAGCTCAGTTCTTGAGATTACAAAGGAAAGTGAAATAACACATACAAGTAGAAGAAAAAACATAACTAACAAGTACAGTACTACTCCCAGTACACACAAGAAAGAGTAGAGGTATTTACCAACACACATATATGAAAAGAATACCCTCCTGAGTTAAATTAATTACCCTATTTAAAGTAATACAAAACACACTACAGATTGAAATGCCTATGTTATTTGTCTAATATTGTACTCGAGTGAGTTAAATAATACTGACTATGGATATAAGAAATAAATATTGCACTTACTTGGAATATATGTAAGTATATATTGCACAAATCTATAAAAATTGGCTTATTATGTGTCCAGACCCCTGGGACTAGTGCCCAAGTTCAGAAGTCTAATCACTGTAGGGTAGAAACTGTTACTGAATCTTGTAGTCCTGCAGCGGATGCTGCAATATCCCCTGTCTGATACCAGATGCTTAAACAGTACATGTGCAGGATGTGTGTTGTCCTGTATTATTTTGAGGGCCTTTCAGATGATTCTTGCAGAATAAAGATGTATCAATGGAAGACTGGAACTTGTTTTGTATATATTGTAGATATATTTGTAGACTGTCTTAATATACTCAAGATTGGTCATAAAGGGTCATTCTTTGCAATCATTCTTAGCTGAAAACTCACATTGTTATGATTGATTGCAAGCTATAAAATATCTTTTTTGTTTTGATAGTTTCCTTTCCCCAAAAATTCAAACTCATTGTGATTTCTACTGTCATGATTTTTGTATAGCATAATCATTTTTATACTAAGAGTAATACTTTACCCTGTCAAGATTTTCTTAAGTTTTTAATAGACATATGGGTCTCTATAGACCATTGAGTATTGAATAATTGGTTTAAGTCAATATAAATATTCCTTGTAACTTAATTTAGAGAAGAAAAAAATTATAATATTCAATGTTATGTTATCCCCGTCTCACCTTCGTTCTTGCTGGTTGAGTTTGGAGCCGATCCTCAGCTCCAACTCGGCCGTTTACTATAGCTCGAGAGCTTATACTGGCTGGCTCAAGGCTAACCCCTATCACGACATGCCTAGCAGTAGCTACCCAGATCTCATTTGCTGCTTGCAGCATCGAGATTGCGACTACTGGCTTAGGCTAAGTATTTACACTTTTCGTATTTTGCTGTCATCTTTTACCAGGATTTTACTAGTTTAATTACCTTTTTGGTGTCTATCTTAGTCCTCATTTAGACTAACAACCTTCTGACCTTCCTCTGCTGTTGATTTTTGGGTTCTTCTTGGCCGTCGTTTTATTAGGCCTTGCTTTCCCCCTGAGCCCATTTAACTTAGAGGGTTTGTTTCTTCTTTCCTCACTATCTGATGCCGTAGCCGTTTAAGTTAGAGGCTTTTCTATTGGGGGAGTCGCTGTTTTACTTAGAGGCTGTCCCCCTTCTTCTTCTTTTTCCTAAAAAAAAAGAAAAAAAAAAAAAAAAAAGATTTCCTTGCTTGTTGGTAGTGTTTGTAATTGTGTATTGCTAGCCGTTACAGCATTATTTTTTCTGTTTGTGTCTTCCTAGTTTATTCAGCATGTCCAAAGAGCCAAAACCCCCTGGCTTTAAGAAGTGCGACTCGTGCTGCCAAAATATGTCCCTTACGGACGGGCACACAAGCTGTGTATACTGTTTAGGGGCTGTTCACCTGCAGGAATCAAGCTCTATCTGTCATGCTTTTAGTTCTTGAGTCCTGCAGGAGAGAAAAAATAAACTAATTCTGCGTGGACTTTTGAAGAACCCTCAGGAACCTTTGTCTCTGGTTCCTCAGCCAGCAAAACAGTCTGACAAATCTCCAAAACAATACTCAATGGTTCCAATTTCGAAGCAACCCAAAGCTGCTGTCAAATCTTCGGCTCTGTTGGTTCCCAGTGGCAGCTCCAACAAAGCTATGTCTCTGGTGGCTCCATCAGTGACTTCGGAGCCAGTCCGAGCCCATAAAAGAACCAGGTCTCCCTCCTTGGAGCTGTTGCACTCTGCTCCACAGTCCCCTTTGTTGCAATCTGTGGCAGGCAGTCCCCGGTCCTCCTCTCACTCCTCTCGGTCCTCCAGGCTTTTGGATCATGATGTGGAGAGAGTGGTTAATAGGCTCTTCAAGTCACAGGCACTTGCCAAAATGCTATCGAGCCCAGTCCATAAGGAATTGGCTCCTGTGGCCCATCCAGCTTCTCTATCGGTTCCTCCTCCGACTCTCTTGAGCTCGGAGCCAAAGTGCATGGATATCGTGGTGGTAGAACCATCGGCTCCGGTAACTTCTCCTTTATCAGTTCTGACTCCCGCTCCAATCTCCTCAGTGTCTCAGTCCATCAGGAGATCTGGACACCGAAGTCCTCTCATCGGCTCTGAGCAGGGAAGTGGCATCGGACCCTTGTCTGACCCTGCTCTCCCTCTCGGAGCTTCGGCACAGGTGAGCTCGGCTCCCACATCTGTCTCGGAGCCATCACTTTCGGTTCACAGGAGATCTCCGAGCTCTTTGGTTTGGGACTGTGGCGCCTTTGAAGTGATGAGGAGCATGATGTCCCCCGAGACTGCTCCACCCTCATCTCCATCGGCTCCTTTGCCCTCGGTGCCTGTGCCTGCCTTTGACCATACTCCTCCCTCCAAGTGTAGGGAACCTATGCCACAGAACACCCCATTGGGTGACCCCCACCTCTTCCAAAACCTCCCCCGAACATTCGGAGGAGGCCCCTCAGAAGAAAAAATGTAAGCAAAAGCATCTGGACTCCCCTGAGTCCATCACTTCACACATAGACTTGGATGAATCGGAAGGGTCCCCACAGTCCCCCTCTGAGGATGTCTCCTTTTCGGACATCTTGGAAATCCTTAGACAGAGGGATGGCTGGAAGTCCCTAGCCCCTTCTGAGGATGAGTCGGTCTACCTGGACGCATATGGTTCCCGACCCTCCACCTCTTGGGTGTCTCTGCCTTTTGCCCACTTTTGTCTGTAGTGAGCCGGAAGGCATGGAGTGCTCCAGAGACCATGAAACCGGTTCCACGGAGACCAAATAAATTTATACTTGCCTCCGAAGACAAGTCCTTTCTTTCCAAAGGGGTTCCTGTTGATGCTATGGAGGTGGCAGCAGCCACTAAGAAGGAACTTGCGGAAACTTCTTCATCTGTCCATCCGCTGAACAAGGAGTCCCATACGATGGACATGTATGGGAAGTGTATGTTCTCTTCAGCAACCTTTACAACCAGGTCACTGAATTATTTGTTACACTTCACGTGACTTCAGAGGGATCTCCTAAAAGAGTTGGGAGATACCCTGCAGGATCCTACAGCTGAGGGAGTTGCGAACAGGGTGGCTTCCCAGCTTGCGACCTTAACTTCAGTGGTTAACTCCTCCATGAGGCTCATTTCTTATGTGGCAGATGGAGCGAGTAGGGCAGCAGGTGCGGACGTTGCTTTGCGGAGACACTCCTGGATGCGCCTTTGTCAATTTGCGGAACCCTTCAAGTCTTCCTTTACCAATACCCCTTTTGATGGCTCATCCTTGTTTGGGTCTAGATAAAAGATACTCTGATCAGGTGTGAAAAGGATGGCAAGACTCTCTCTGCTGTTGGAGTCCATTTTTCCACTCCATCTAGACCCTACCCCAAAGGTCAGAAGAGTGTGAAAATGTGGTTTCGAAAATCCCAGGGAGCTTTGCCTGACACACATGGAGAATTTTCCCCAGGGGCAGAGGGGGAAACAATAACGGAAGACGCCAGCCTTGTTGCAGCGGGGGGGGGGGGGGGGTCCGCAACAGCAGGGTGACAGAGATACGTTCTCTGCTAGGCCCTTCCAGCACTCCTGAACGGAGGTCCAACTGTCCGCCTCTGGAGGCAGTCGGCGGCAGAGTATCATTGTACCCAACAGCCAGGCAAACTATTACGAAAGATGCATGGGTACTGTGAATAATATCCAGGGGTTACAAAATTCCTTTTGCCCAGTTACCCCCCTCAAGAACAAAACGGTCAATCCCAGACATTTCACCCAGTCTTTGGGATAAAGCAAACCTAGAAGTACAAAGTTTGCTAGAAAAAAGAGCCATCCAAGAAGTCCCCACCGACCAAATCGAATCTGGAACTTACTCAAGGTTCTTTTTAGTTCCAAAACAGACAGGGGACTGGAGACGCATCTTGGATCTCAGCAAACTAAACAAATCAGTAAAAAAAGTGAAGTTCTGGATGGTAACACTGCAGTCCATTCTGCCCTTTTTGGGTCAGGACAATTGGATGTGCTCCATCGATCTCCAGGATGCGTACTACCATATAAAAATGGACAGGTGATCCAGGGGATTCCTACGTTTCTGGATGGGAGCCAGTCATTATCAATTCAGAGCTCTGCCCTTTGGTCTCACCACAGCCCCCAGGGTGTCCACCAAGTGTATGGCAGTGGTCACAGCTCATCTGAGATGTCTAGGATTACAGGTGTTTCCATATCTCGACGACTGGTTCCTCAATGCTACCACCGAGCATCAACTGATTAAAGCACAGGACTACACAATTCAAACCTGTTCCCAGCTAGGCATCACCATAAACTATGAAAAGTCTGCAATGTTGCCTTGTCAGTGTATTACCTTCATAGAGGCAGACTTCGATACAAGAGTCATAATAGCAAAGCTGCCTCAAGACAGGGTTTCAACCATTTATCAGCAAGTTTCATTCCTCATGAAAAAAAAGAGAGTTCAGACAAGAGAAGTATTGAAAGTCCTGGGTTCAATGGTTGCAGCAATTACTCTAGTCCCTATGGCTCACTTCCACATGAGAATTCTGCAGTAGCTTCTTTTCGCTCAATAGCCGTTCCAGGATTTACCAATGTCACATATGATCTCAATCATGGGGTCCTGCAAAAAGGACTTAGTATGGTGGCTTGTCTCACCCCAGGTGACTCTGAGCAGACCCTTTCTAGACCCCCATCCAGTAGCCACAGTGACCACTGAGACCTCCCAGATAGGGTGGGTGGGCATTATCTGGGACAGACTGTCCAAGGAATGTGGCAGCCACATGAGTACCACTTGCACATCAATGTTCTAGAGATGACAGCTGTGCTTCTGGCATTACAAGCACCTCAAGACTCTCTACGTACCAGAACTATTGCAATTCAGACAGACAATATGTCAGTGGTATGGTACATCAACAAACAAGGTGGGACCAGATCTTACCCCTTGTGTTGGGAGGCCCTTCGAGTATGGCAATGGGTAGATGTCTTCCCAGTGTTTTCTGATTGCGATGCACATTCCCAGGAAATCCAACATGATAGCAGACAGGCTCAGCAGGGCTATCCTAATGCCTCATAAGTGGCCCCTGTAGCAAGAAGTTGCAGACTTGATTTTTCACAAATGGGGCCAGCCATGCTGCAATCTTTTTGCCACTCCCCTCAACAACAAATGCAGCAGCTATTTTGCCTTAGTCCCCCTTGGTTTCTCCACTTCCAGTCTTAGCCAGGCTCCCCAACATTTCCCTGGCAGTACAGCACATCCTGGTGTCCTCTCTCAAGCCCACTACCAGGAAGATTTACACTAGCATATGGAAGAGGTTCTCATATTGAGCAAAGAAAATGATATTGATCCCTTCACTGCTCCTGTTCCCAAGATTCTTGATTTCCTGGCCAAGACATTCGAACAAGGGGCAGCTGCAGCTACCATTAGGGTCCAACTGGCTGCCATCTCCAGTTTTCATGTGGGAGAGTTGGGCTCTAATATCATGTCCCATATGATGTGCAAAGCATTCTTATGAGGTACAACCCTTTTACAGCCCTCTGTAAGAGAAGCCCCCCTCCCCCGGGATCTAAACTTTGTTTTAGCCTCTGGTTCTTCCACCCTTTGAACCAGCGTCATCTTGTCCCCTGATATTTCTGTCTTGGAAAACCCTCTTCTTGATTGCCATCATCTCAGCTAGATGGGTTTCTGAATTACATACTTTATCTATTCGCCCGCTGTATCTCATATTCCACAAAGATAGAGTTTCTCTCACAACCAATCCCTCCTTCTTGCCAAAGGTGTGTTCAGAGTATAACATAAATCAGTCCATCAAGCTTCCTGTATTCTTCCCCAATGATGGCAACAAGGCAGAATATAGACTCCACCAATTGGATGGTCATAAACAATTACACTTTTATTTACACAGGACCAAGAATTTTAGAAAATCAGATCAATTGTTTGTATCCTTTGCTGACAATAAACAAGGTTCTCCAGTTTCAAAAGTGACCTTATCAAAGTGGTTGTCAGATACAATCATCTATACTTATGATTTGTCTAACTAGAAGTTTCTAGAGAAAGCCAGAGGACACTCAACTATGGCCTTGGCTACCTCTGTTGTCTTCCAAGCTAAATTGCCTTTACAGTCAATCTGTGCGGCAGCAATATGGGCAAATCCTCATACCTCTATCACTCATTACAAAGTGGATGTGGTCTCCCGGAACAGGCCATCCTTTGGTTTCACGGTCCTGAAGAGTTTGTTCCAGTGAACCACCCAAGAACCAGGTGCTGGAGACGCAGTCCCAACCAGCAACAATGAAGGCGAGATGGGGACAACATAACATAAAGAAGTTATGTACCTAGCATAATGTTCCATGTTTGTTGTCCTTCATCTTGCCTTCCTTCTTGCATCCCCCCCCTGCTTCTCCCTTCCTGGAGGATCGAGAGGAATTCCTTCATTGGTTACACTGGCTGAGTTTTCTGTTGACATACCAGGTTAGTTGACCATGCCTTGTTTTTCCTTTTTCTTTCCTAACCTTTGAATGTGGATTGTTCCTTTATACACAAGGTCTCCTTATGTGTAAGAGCTTAGTAAAATTTGCATTTTACTATTATTGTCTATTGTGGGCTATCACAAATGAGATCTGGGTAGCTACCGCTAGGCATGTTGGGATAGGGGCTAGCCTCAAGCCAGTATAAGCTCTCAAGCTATAGTAAATGGCTGAGTCGGAGCCGAGGATCAGCTCCGAACCTAACCAGCAAGAAGGAAGGTGAGACGAAGGACAATAAACATGGAACGTTATGGTAGGTACATAACTTCTTTTTTTATGATCTGTGTTCAGTATTTTAAATTTAATGCACATAGGCTGAAAGAAATGCTACATGGTATTGCAACTACTATGATTATTATTATTATTATTATTATTATTATTATTATTATTATTATTATTATTATACATGTCTGCCTGCTTCCTTGGTCGCAGGAAGACCTTCTTAACAGAATACTTCTAACTTCAAATTCATTTCTTCCTACCTTATTCTGAAGACTAAATAATGTTATGTCTGTTTTCATGTCCAAAAAAATGCAGAGAAGGTGGAAAAAAAGACTGTATATATTTCAGAATTATCATTAGTGGGGATTAAAGCAATTATGCTGTAGATCGTTTAAGTTATGCTAAACACGGCTCATTCTACAGTTTTATAATATGGTATTATAAAGTTATATGTTTGCGTGGTGTATTTAGACTTCTTTTGTAATGACCTGAGTTCAGTTTTCAGATACTGTTCTGGTACGGAAGAGAACAATTCAATTCCATAAGCACTGAACCACGGTATAATGGTATTCGAGAAAACAAAGAATTTCTCTGTGAAGCTATGTTCTACTTAAGTAACAAAGCATGACATGGTATTTTTTGACTGGTAAGGGCCTTCTTTATTTGGACTGTAACATAAGCCATAGCCGAGTAGTTAAAATCACCTGAGAGAAGCTGATGCTGTAGTTTAACACACTTCTTCGGGTGTGTACGGTATATACCTTTTTAAATATTAATCTGAATTGGTATAGTAACATTCTAGCCTGAATACTGTTTCTGGCCTGTCAGAACCCTGTTTTTTCATTTACCCATTTCATAATGCACATCATGTAATGCAACTATAATTTGTATTTTTGAAACTTAAACTGTTAGACTGTATGGAATAAACCTACATTCTCTGTAATGTTTACAAAAACATGTAATCTTAACACGACAGCACAGTAGTGTGTTACCCTACCTTAGCCTACCTTACTAAAATATAAACTATTACATCTTACAGCACACACTTGCATTCTTATTTTTGTTCACAGATGTATTTCATCTTACTAATCTTCGGTTTTCTGTTTAATCATTTTCATTAAATTTGCTGATCGGTCCTGCAAATTATGCAACATTTTTCTTCACTCATTAGCCTGCGTCAGCATTTTCAAAAATGTACAGAATAGTTAACCAACAGCACAGGTGTTGGATTGGAAGAAGTACCATGACTGCCTTATATACTTTGACAGACAACATCCTCATTGTTAAAGATATAAAAGACTATTAAATGGCACAGTCTTCACTGACCGAACAAAAGCCTTTGACACTGTCAGTCATACTCTCCTACTACACTCCAAAAGCACTGCCAGCATCATCCCTGACGCAACCCTAAGTTTTTAAGTTTTTCTGTCTTGCAAACACTTCAGGGTACAAATTGGATCAACATCCTCTCTTCCAGTTCACATATTCAAAGATGTCCCTCAAGGCTGTATACTTTCTGCTAGTCTCTTCTCCCTTTTTGTCAATAACCTCCCTCAGGACACCATCCCACTCACAATTATACTTTATGCAGATGACATGGTTGCCTACAGATCTGGCTCCACACCAGCCAAGATAAAATAGCATCTTGAAATTGACTTACCCTCCCTAAGTAACAAGCTAAACAGACACAATCTAATAATGTCAAAAAACAAAACAAAGCAATGCTCTTTGGATCTTCACCACTAATCTCTGAATTCTACAACTCCTGATCCAACTCCTACAACTAAAACCAACTGCTGGAAATAGTCTCACACTACAGATGTCTTGGCATTTACTTAGACCTCTTCCTTAATTTCCAGTATCACTTTCCAGTTACTTAAGTCAAAGTTAGTAAATTACTTTTCTGGTCCAGAAAAGATTCCCACTTCATCTGTCCAGCAGCTAGGTGAACAGTAGTACAAATAGTCCTCCCCCACCCGTCAGCTTGAATATGATTTCCCACTTGTTGCTTCTGATTCACAAATGAGCTGTACTACTCTACAAACTGCCTCAGAAAACTTTGCCAGTTCATTAACTTATACCATAAAAGGGGAAAATCACTGCCTTAATCTTGCAAAAGCCAAATGGCGGCCTATATAACAAAAAGCATCCATCTTTTTGGGTAACCTGTTATACAAACTGGTATGGGAAGACATTCCATAAAGAACTCTGGCTCCTTATAATCTAAGGTCCCTTTCTCAAACTGCACCCTAATTATTTAACCTAAAAAGCAGGGTCTATATTGAATGCTCAAACATTCAAAATTTCAAGTCTCATATAGTTGACACCATATGATCGGATTTTTGAATTTTCAAACGTTGTAACAGAGATCTCCGTACAGTGCAGAATGTGAAGATTTCCCTTTTCTGCACTGTAGTGCAATCTTGGAGTTGATATATTTAAAGAGTGGGGGTGCGGGGGTCCAGGGGAGCTTGACCCCCTGCTTAAAATGTTCAGGTACGTGTTTTGTGTAGTTTTTTTTTTTATTATTAGATATTCGAACTTTTGAAAGTTCAATCATATGGTGTCGACCATATGACAGTTGAACTTTCAAATGTTCGTTTATCTAATATAGATCCTAAAAAGCACATACCGTGTTTTTTCAATACTGGGCCCCAAAGTTTAGGAAACCCTACCCAAAGATCATCAGTCACTACAAATGACCATTATTTTCCATAAACAGATGAAACACGCCCTGCTCAACCAAACAAAATGTAATTACTTTAGAAAAATTGCCATTACTGACTCTATTCCATAGCATTCTTCCTAATAACAAATTTTTGAGTTCCACTAGCCTTCATTACTCCCCATATTAAGATATTGAACCTACTGCAGCAGCCACACATCCTAGCACATTGCAGATACAACACAGTGTTTGCTTTTACAGCTTCTTCTAAACACACGTACACACACACACACACACACACACACACACACACACACACACACACACACACACACACACATGCACACGCACGCAAGCAAGCACACATACACACACACACACACACACACACACACACACACACACACACACACACACACATACACACCCAAGCTCAGGTCATCCTCCTGTCATGCCTAGGCCACTCCAAATGTATTGCCCTCTCTCCCACACACACACATAGCTCCTCCTCATACAGCACCCTTTTCTGTCTCCTTCTTCCTCCACTTCTTAGACACAACAATTCACTCCTCTTAAACTTTCCTCAGACAACTTTCAACTTCTTCCCCCCTCCCACTCACCACTTCTAGACTTTCCATTCTTACCATTGCATCTAGAAGTACTTCCCCTAAAAACTTCCTCTTTGTGATGTACATATCACAGTGTAAAATAGTGTTCACGTACTAGGTTTCATAGTTTTGTAGAAGATTCATTATGCAGTATGAAAATAGTATTTCTTTACAAGAGTTCATAGTGCAGTACAATATTCAATCTGATGTTGTCAATCTTCATTTATTCTTGACAGATGGGAATTGATTCCGATCCCCAGAACTGGCTGGGCCGTTGTACAGCTCATACCAGCCAAAAACTCTCGAGCCAAGTCTCTGTCCACAATGCCCGTATGTTCATTACCTCAGATCTCATTTTCTGCTCTGTCAGCAAGATGTGTCAGCCTTCTCTCAGCTAAATGTTGCCTTATTTTTCTACTTTTAGTGAGGTCAAATCTTTCACCTTAAACTCCTCCCTGTTCTATCATTTTTCTTCTATTGTACTTATAAATTACTTTATTTCCTTTCTCTACCCCTCCTTTTTCTAACCCATTAGGTTTTTCTTCATACCGTCATGGGTACTAGCCCCTTTCTACCTCAGGTAATCTTATCTACCATCATTGGTAGATTTCTCCTCTTCTTTTTCTTTCCTCTTCTGTGCATGTGGGTGTACGAGTGTTTTTTTTTTTTTTGGGTGTATTTTTATTTTCTCCCTTCATTTTTGGATATGTCTGCGAAACCAACAGTGACTAAAAAAATCTCCTGACAAACCCCCTAAGGGTACGTCAGGTTTCAGATGTTGTAAAGACTGTGATAGGAAGATGCCCAATTCTGACGAGCTTGTGTATACTGTTTAGGGGCGCCTCATTTGGAAATAGACTGTGAAATTTGTAAGGGGTTCAGTCAAAGAACCTTGGCAGAGTGTCGGAACAAGTTCTTGCTCAAAGGCCTCCTTAAATCTCCCTTCAGACATAAAACAGGATCCTTCCAAAAAGAAAAGCCTGTCTGTACCGACCTCACCCTTGGTTCCAGAGGCTCCTAAATGGAAATCCTCGGTTCTGCATTCTTTGGAACCGACAATCAAGGCTCCTAGATTACAGACTTGTGACTCCTTGGCACCATCAACCTCAGTGGTGCTGTCAGCTGCCTTGTCTGTGCCAACGTCTATGGTTACTGGCTCGGTACCGACTTCACCTATTTCAATGCAACAAGCTACATCGGCACATATACAATTTCAATCTACTCTCTTGGCGCCGAAACCTATATTAGAAGTGCCCAGGACAAGATATTCTCCTATGATAGATCCCTATGTAGGACAAGTACTAAGTCCATTTTTAGAATGTCCTGAGTCGCCTACAGCCATTTTGGTACGGTCCTCCAGGGGTCTGTCAGAACTGGATATCGTCAAAATGGTAGATCAGTTGTTACTGGCCAGAGGTATCCTTGCCCCTTCTCATTCCCCTTTCTCATCTATACATACATGTATACATATACACACACACATATATATATATATATATATATATATATATATATATATATATATATACACACACACACACACACACACACATATGTATATATATATATATATATATATATATATATATATATATATATATATGGTTCCACTTGAAAACATCGAAATTCTAAACCATCGAAACTCTTGTGGTCGAGACCATATCATCGAGTGTTTAGAACATCGATGTTGTCAAGGGGAAGAAAAAGGTAAGTAAACAAGGGAAAAAGCTAGTGTTTCTGTAGTGCAACAAGGTGCCCTGCACACTGTGTCTGTGAATGTGCCATCTCTGTGATGGCACTGCAGACAGGGTACGGGAAATCTCCCGTTTAGCGCTTCTGCATATAGCGCTAAAACGGAGATTTCCCTTTACCCCACTGTAGTGCGATCTCGGAGTTGGTATATTTAAGTTATGGGGGGTGTGGGGGGTGGAGCGCCCCACGGGGGGTGCAGGGGGGCAAAGCCCCCCTGCTAGCAGCATTAAGGTAAGTTTTTGTTTGTGTTTTGTGTTTTACTTGTATTGTCGAGATTTCAAATGTGATCATATGGTCTCGGCCATATGAAAGTCGACATTTTGAAATTTCGGCCATATCAAGTAGACCCGTATATACATATGTATACACACATACTATTGTATCTTCTTCTCCTATTCATCCTTTAGTTTTAGATGTCCAAGATCAGAGATTTCTGAGATTACTGGTGTCAGAGCCAAAGAGAGTCACGTCTTCGACCCCGACCATATCCTTGACAGTTTTGCTCCTTTTTCCACAGATCAGCATGAATCTTGGAGCTGAAGTGTTGGTGTTGGACCTGTGGAGCCTTCCTTGCCACTTGGAGCCTCAGCTTTAGATAGCTGTGTACTGGCTCCCTCCTTGAGACACTGATCTGGTCAAAGTCGTGGCTTGCCTACTTCAGAGATCTCGGCTCCGGTGTGGCCAGCTGGCCACAGCTTCCCTGGGTCCATTGGCCTTCAAGGTTGTAGAGAGGGCTTCCTCTCATTCAGGAGACCCAGTCTTTCATACTTCCTGGGATCTTACACCCTATCCCCTTTTGATTCCAGGCTCTGATCTCATCAGACCTACTACACAGGAATAGTCAGTACCAAGTAGCATCTACACAATTCCTATAGAGGAACTACCCCGTTTTTAGACACCTCTCCAGAACATCCCACTGAAGAGGTTCATCAAAAGAGAATGTGCAAAAAGAGGCACATAGATTCTCCTATGGAATCCCTCACCAAAGATACTGATTTCAACGAAGGGGAAGGTTCCCACAGCTCACCACCTCATGATGTCTCCTTTGGAGATATTTTAGAAATCCTTAAGCAAAATGGTGGCTGGTCCTCAGATAATCCATCCCCTGAGGAGTCAGTATTCTTGGAAGCTTTTGATTCTGGACCATCTATGTCTTGGGTGACTCCCCCAGCCAGTGAGCTTATTGACCTAGTCTTTCACTTGGCATGCAAGGAACCAGACTCTGTTGAACCTATCCCTCATTGACCATATAGAATTTTATTCCCTCTGGAGGATAGACCACATTGGAGCAAGGGCAGCCTTATCAGTGCGCTGGTTGTGGTGTCAGCCACCAAGAAGGAGCTCGCAGAATAGAGCTCCTCTTTCCACTCCCCTAACAGGGAGTCTAGGGCACTGGACAGGTTTGGAAAGTGAGTATTTGCATCAGCAACCTTTGCCTTGTGGTCCCTGAACTATTTGGCACACTTTACAAGACTACAGAGGGATTTGACTAAGGAACTGTCAAAGTCTCTGTGAGAGTCCATGTCTCCAGAGGATTATAAGACATCATTCTTGCAGCTGGCCATGCTTTTATCTGTATAAAATGCATCCAAGAGGCTAATTTTGAATGCCATGGAAATGTACTTCATGGGCCACCAGTTTGGGCATTGCCAAAAGGAGACACGCCTGGATGTGGCTATGCAATTTTGCAGAGCCTTTCAAGTCCTCTTTCATATGATCATAGGAGATTACTAGGCTATCAACCCTGAGGTCATTTTAAGCCTAGCCATTTCAACCACAAGTAATACCATAGAAGTACTAGTCAATACCCAAGATTGCATTTAGTGATGACTGCCCATGTCCCAGAGGGTTGTGCCCACTATCCCCGATAAGAATTTACAGTGCCCCATCCACTCATCCAGGTTTCTCTTGAACAGTGTCATAGAGGCTTTCTGTTTCACATGAATTGGTAGCCTGTTCCAAAGATTTGGTAGTCAATGGGAGATAAATCTGTCCGTCCAGCATGTCTTATTTAAGTCGCAGACCATATTTAAGTCCCTGGAATGGGTAGCCCTAGACCAATTTGATTTACAGATTTGCAGTAAGTTCATTAGGTTTGGGTCTTGGGGTTGCTCCAGGCATACGTCTCCCCTAAGAAGTCTATAAGTTATGGAGTATAGTGACAGGGATTTTATCTGGTCTGTATAAGGCACATGCTGCAGGCCCTTGATCTTCTTTGTTAGAAACCTCTGAGGTCTCTCTAATTTCTGTAGGTACTTAGTATGGTACATACCGAATGGGGCATTATACTCAATTATGGGATGGATAAGTGCCAAGTATAGGGGGGGTTATAACTTCTTTTGTTCTCGAGGTGATGGCTTTACTAGTCAAGTGAGCTACATGGAAAGATTTCCTTACAACTGTAGATACGTGTTGGTCGAAATTAAGGTTGCAGTCAACCTGTGATCCCAGGTCCCTTACCACTTCATGGGTATTTAAGGTATTGTTATTGATTTGATAGTGTAAAGAGACATGCTGAAGGGAGTGATGATGCATTTCTTTGCATTCAGTTTGAGAACCTGAATAATACACCAGTTGCTGGTCTGTGTGAGACCCTCCTGGAGTATACTGACTTCATTTGGGGATTCAATGATTGCACCTAGTTTGCAGTTGTCTGCAAATCCGGTCAGCCACAACCCTTTAGCTTTGACCAGAACTTCTGAGAAGTATATATCAAACAGTAGGGGGCCCAGTACTGACCCCTATGGCACCCCGCTGGTAACAGGTCTGCTGGTTGATGTGGAGTCACCCAGTTTGATAGTGTGTGTCTGGTTTGTGAGCCAGTTGACAACGCATCTTACAATGAAGGGGTTTACATTCAGTTTACTAAGTTTATCGGTAATGGCTGAATGTGGGATTGTGTTGAAAGCCTTTGCCAAGTTGAGGTATACTGTGTGCACAGATTTGCCCTCATCAATGGCCTTGGTCACAATTTTAAAGAAATCCACCAGATTTAACAGGCCTTCACAAAGCCGAATTGGGTAAGATCTAGGGTTTGAGGTCACCTATGTCTTTATTTATGAGGTCCATAATGATACATTCCGTGGCCTTACAGATGAGGCTGGTCAGGCTTATGTATCTGTAATTTCCCAGGTCTGTTGCTAGACCAGCTTTGTGGAGGGGAATAAATGTAGCTGTTTTCCATTCTGCAGGAACAAAGCCTATGGTTAGGCTATGATTGAAAAGGGTACTTAGTAGTGATGCTAGTTCATGCTTTAGCCTGTTAAGAAGACAACTTGGAATGTCATCTGGTCCCATAGAAGCCATGTACTTTGCCTTGGACAGGACTTTGAGAACTTGCTCTTCAGATATGTAAGTTGGGGAGGAGTTTGGAGGAGGGTTTGTTGTAAGTTAGGAGGGGAAACTTGACTGAAAATTTTTGGTAAACCTATCCACTAGCAGGTTTGCTATCTCTGTGGGATCAGTGTGTGTGATACCACTGGCCACTGGTTCTGCACATGCTTGGGTCCTACACCTTAGGTTATGTACATAGCTGTAAAAAGCCTTATGGTTATCTTTGGCAGTACTCGCTAGGTTTCTCTCAAAGGAGCTCTTGGAGGATTTGACAAGGTATCTTATTTGCCAGTTAAGACTGAGGAGGGTGCTTTCCCATTGTTGGGTCCCTGTCTTTTTTTTCTTGGACAGCAACTTTTTGCATTTAATGTAGAGTTTGCTGATGCTGGAAGTCCACCATGGCAGCTTGATTTTACTTGGGGCTCTGGCTTTGATTCTATCTGGTACAGCTGAGTTTATACATTTATGAAGTGATTCTACAGGGCTTTAGTGTAAGCTTTGGTGTAATTACCACTTTCAGCTTGGGGTAGGGCTTGGAATGCATTTATACCTTCACCTAGGAGAGTATAGTTTGCCTTGATGAAGTTTTTTAGTCTCATTTCACCCTTTGTGAGTTCTGGTGTTAGTGTCAGTTTGAAGGTGACTGATTTGTGGTCAGTTTTAACTAATGAGGGTCCAACAGTTGTAGCAGTGCACCTGTTTGACATGTTGGTGAGGACCAGATCTAGAATGTTTGTTCTTCTTGTTGGGGTATGGGCAATTTACTTCAGGGCATTAGAATTCAAAAAGCCAAGGAACGTTTGTACTAGCGAGTTTGGGCTAGAGTAGGTTTCCCAGTTGATGGTGGGATAATTGAAATCCCCCATAACCAGTGTGTTCGGTAAAAGTTGGATTGTTTTTAACTTGGTGAAGTAGGCTTCATGGGTGTCATGGCCCATGGAGGGGGATCTATAACTGGCTAGGACTTGAATGGGGGGGTCTTACCCACCATAACCTGGACCTGGAGTAACTCCACGGAGTTGTCCAGTCTAACTAGACATGATGTGAATTTATCTCTAATGTAGATTGGAACACTGCCTCCTTTGATTTTCACACATTCATTTTGTGGTCTAAAGGTGTGGAAGGCATTGTAGCCTTGCAGGGCTAGGGTACTTTCTGAGGCCTTAAAGAAGATTTTTATGACTGCACAGACATCTACATCTTCTAGTGACAGAAGTGCTTTCAGGGAGTGCAGTTTTTGGTTTGATCTCCTAGCATTTAGCAGCATGACCCTCATTTTGTTTTGATTGGTTAATTTAACATTGGTAATGCTGTTTTCAAGACCTTGCCTAAAAAGGCACTATGGGGGAGGCAAGAGCCTTTGCCAGCAGCCAAAAGCCTAGGGGTGCCAGGTGCAAACCATCTCTGTCAAAGCAGTGAGGTTTGTCAGCCATGGCTTCAGGCAGACAGGAACTGGATCCCATTGGAATGACACCAAAACTAAGCCAATTATTGAAATCAATAATTTTTTATTTATACTGTGGCATCATTTTAGGTGAGGGTAGTATGCTGCTCAAGCTAGGGACATACCTGCCTGGGGCACAAACTCAGAGAGCTCGACCATGTCTCTCTTCATATAGTCCAGTGAGGTACGTCTCAGGTTATTCATACCAATATGAACTGTGACAGAGTCATAACAGTACCTGTTCCTGAGAGACCTGAGTGAATGTGTGATTTGGTGCATCCTGGCACTGAACAGGCAGCTGACCGTGACTTTCTTCTTGTCCAACCTGGTGAATGAGACATCCTTCTGTCTCACTACTGAATGTCCAATGACAAGAAAATTTGGTTGTTGAGTGTTGCACCTTACGGGCTTGGTGGGTGAGACACTGGTGTTGGTATGTGTCATGGGTGCTGTGGAGACTGTGTTAGCTGTAGCAGAGCTGTGTTTTGGAGGTCACTGGTGTTTTGGTAAGTTTTTCAAGAGAACTTCCGCATATGTGGATTTACATGTTTGATGCGTACTACGTGTATGAGTAGTGGTATGTGCATGAATAGTGTTACTATGTGAATATATAGTGATGGGTGAGTTGACAACCATCTCCGTGTTACTGTTTTGAGTGAGAGAGAGCATGGATTGTAGATTCTTGTGTAAATACATCTCTCGCATTCTGTACAAGACTGTGTTATTAGTAGAGGGTTGTCTGTTTATATGAGGCAATTCTACACTGCTATAAGAGACCCAAGTCAACAAGGTTGGCAGGAAAGACATGGGTAGTCCAAATGTCGAAAATGCTAGGTTGAAGACTTGTCACTAGGGGTGACTTTTCAGAAACGATTGCAGAGGAGCTACAAATGGATATTTCTGCCTGGGTTTTAAGGGAAACTTTGTTGAATTTAACTGTCCGGCTTTGGCGCACAGTTGCTCAATAGTGCATAGTGCTGCGCTGTACGCAGACAAGTAGGAACCTACTCAGATTCAGGGCCTAAATACCAGAAGCTAAAACTTGAAAAAACTCTTAACAAAATTCAAAAGGACCAATGAGGATGCTTATTCCAAGGCTTAGACCAGTCTCCCTTTACCAGTCAGGTGCCAGTTAAACACAATTCTCTCACAAATGTGCAGACAGGCCCTTCCAATCCAAGATGGCCTGGAAAATGTGCTCAGAACAAACAAACCACTACAAACAGTTCCAGAAGCAACAGTCCTGGATCTGGACTATGCTACTGCTACTAGCTACCCTAGTTTCAGTGGAAACACTAGAGAATACTTAAAACAGCAGGCAAATAGCAGTGAGATACTGAAAAAATATTTAAAACATCAGAAAATCAGCCAGGAGGCTCTAAAGAATGATTTCAACAGTTAACAGATCAGTTATTTAAGTACTGCTTGGTGGGAAAACCAGAGCAGGCAGAACAGATAACTTTAAAACAGTGCAAACATACCAGTAAATACTTAAACAGTGCAAACAATAAAAAGGCTGGATAAACAGTGAAAACAGCAATAAAATTTGATTTTACAGGCACAGTGTAGCAAACAATTGCAGTGTAACAGTGTAGTTTAGTACACATAAATAAATACAGTATAAGAGTAGGCGGCAGCCAATAAAAAAGTACAGTAAATAGTATAAATAAGCAAAAACACAGGCATCGTATTTTTTTTGGAAGCTCAAAAGTTTCTAGTCATCTGTTATCTTAGCTCAGAGTTGTGGCTGGTAGCCCACTTCAGTTCAGCTTGGTGTAAACAAGCAGAAACCTGCTCAGATGCAGGGCCTAAATACCAGAAGCTAAAACCTGAAAAAACTCTAACAAAATTCAAAAGGACCAATGAGGATGGTTATTCCAAGCCCTAGACCGGCCTCTCTTTACCAGTCAGGTACCAATCAAACAGTTCTCTCACAAAGGTGCAGATAAGCCCCTTCCAATCCAAGATGGCATGGAAAACATGCTCAGAACAAACAACTATAAACAGTTCCAGAAGCAGCAGGCCTGGATCTGGACTATGCTACAGGTACTAGCTAACCTAGTTTCAGCGGGAAACACTAGAGAATATTTAACCCAGCAAATAAATAGCAGTGAGACACTGAAACAATGTTTAAAATAACAGAGAATCAGTGCTCCCTTTGATGGAACTTCCTTGTATGGCCCCTCTGTGAAAGAAATATTTTCCCACAGTGAACAGGAAGGAAAGACCCTCTCTGCCATAGGGATTCACTTTTCTACCCCTCAACGATCCTTCTCAAGGAATCAAAGGAGGCAAGAAAATGTGGTTCCATAAATCCCAGGGATCTTTCCAGGATTCACGTGGAGATAATGCTCTCAGAGGCAGAGGAGATAATTTGATTGGAAGATGCTGGCCTCATGGCAGAAGAGGTCTGCAAAATCAGGGCTTCCGAGAATCTTTTCCAGATAGAGTCTTTCAGCACACCTGAAGGGCTGCCTGACTGCTTGCCTCTGGAGGCAGTCAGGAGACATTTGTCCTTGCACCCAGACACCTGGACTACTATAACAAAAGATTCTTGGATGCTAAACGTAATATTCATACGTTACTTTATACCATTTTTCCAACACCGCCCCCCAAGTGAAACAAACTTGCCAACATTCCATCCAGTCAGAGAGAAGCTGCAGCTCAAGAAATTCAGAAGCTCTTAGACAAAAGAGTGATCCAGGAGGTCCTACCAGACATTACAGTTGTGTACACTTACCATAAATGTAGATGTTTGAGTGTATTCACTGTTGCAGTCATCACTTGTGGGTTATCCCTCGGCTGGCCTGAATACCAGAGTAAAGGATTTCCCTCCTGCGTCTGCTGTTCAGAGACTGTGGCTGACATCAGGTCATCAGGGCTATAAAGGGTGACAGCCAACACCATTACATCAGTTTTTCTTGCCCCTCAATAGTCAGGAGCCCCTAAGAGGATATAGAAAAATGGGGGAAGGTGGGAGGGAAACAGGACTGCAGTAGTGAATATACTCGAACATCTACATTTATGGTAAATGTACACAACTGTACTATATTCTTCATGTTTCACTGTTGCAGTCATCACTTGTGGGAAGATTCCCAAAGCTGAAGAAGTGGGTGGAGGCATGTTATATAGGTTATGGGGATGCTAGCATGCCTTGCAGGACTGCAGGTGCAAATCCTGCCCCGGTTTTGGAGAATGTAGCCAGCTGGTAGTGCTTAGTGAAAGTGTGGATAGATGTCTATGTAGCAGCATCCAGGATATTCTTAATAGGAACCCTTCTCAGAAAGGCCATAGAAATAAAGGCTGCTCTAGTGGAGTGAGATCTGATGGATTTAGGAGGACTATTTCCATGGAAGGCATAGCAGAAATGTATGCAATGAGATATTCATTTGGAAATGGTCTGCTTAGTAATGGGTTTTGCCTCAGCCCCAGGGGCGAACGAAACCAGGAACTAGTCAGTTTTCCTGATTGATTTAATCCTGTGAAGGTGAAATCACAGTTGTCTGTGTACATCCAGGGTATGCAGAATGGTCTGGTTGAGGGTTATCTGAGAGATCACCTTAGGCATAAAAGCAGGTTTGGTTCTCAGAGAGACCCTGTTACCTGGAAAATGATGAAGGGCTCAGTGACCATTAGGGCCTGGAGCTCAGATACTCTCCTGGCAGAAGTGATGGCTGGCAATAGAGCAGTTTTCCAAGAGAGATACTTCAGATCTGCTGAGGATGCTGGTTCAAAAGGGGGTAGAGTCAGCTTTTCCAAAACAAAGTTAAGATCCCAAGCTGGTGCAGGTGGCCTTCTAGCCAGTCTTATGTGAGCTACACCTCTGAGGAACTGTTTTAAGAGGTGCTGAGAGAACAAGGGCTGTTCTGCCGGGACATAGGCTGAGATAGCTGAAGCAAGAGTCTTGATAAAGGAGTAGGACAATCCCTTTACTAGAATCTCTGCCAGGTAGTCCAGAACCAGTGGTAAAGTGGCATAGACACTGTCTGCGTTTCTGCTGCTGCACCAGTAGGTGAATCTTTGCCATTTTGCTGAATAAAATTTTCTGGTGCTGGGGCTACGGGCCTCCTTAATAATGTCTAACACTTGCTTGCTGAGGGCTGCAGTATTATCTGCCTTTGAGGAATCAACCATGCGGTTAACTTGACAGTGGCCAGGCCTGGGTGCAGTAGCTTCCCCTCTCTGTTGTGTGAGGTCTGTGGAGGGGGAGGGTAAGAGGATGGGAGGGCACCTGCTCAGACTGAGCAACATGGGGTACCAGTGCTGCCTCGGCCAGTCTGGGGCAATTAGGATAGCCCTTGGCCCTTCCTCTCTGATCTTGAGCAGCACCCTGGGTATCAGAGACAGTGGGGGGGGGGGAAGCATATGCAAACAGGCCGCCCCAATGAAAGGAGAAGGCGTCCACCCTCCAAGCTTCTGGGTGAAACTCTCTTGAGCAAAATTTTGTTAGCTGGCAGTTCTGGTAGCTTGCAAAAAAGGTCTGCATCTGGTTTCCTTCAGATTTGACTGATCTGTAGGAAGGTCTTCCTGTGCAACTGCCACTCATGGGGATCCAGGAGTTGTCTGCTTAATTGGTCTGCCAGGGTTTTGTTTTCCTGGAAGGTATTGTGCTATCAGATGCAGTCCCAGGTTTGAGGCTGACTGCCAAATTTTCATAGCTATGAGGCAGAGGGGGTACGAATGGGTGCCCCCTTGCTTGTTGATGTACTACATGACAGTTGTGTTGTCTGTCTTGATTAAAATGACTCCTGGTGACAGATGTTGTTGGAAAGTTAGAATTGCTCTGTGCATTGCTAGCATTTTTTTCAGGTTGATATGGAGACCCTGAATCTCCTGTTCCCAAAAGGCCTGAATTCGCAGTGTTCCTTTGTGAGCTTCCCAGGCAATGTCTGAGTCATCTGTGGTTATGGTTCGGCCGTGTGGCTGAAGGACAAAGGGGAGGCCCTTGTTCACATTGCAAACCTCGGCCCAACATAGGAGCTCCTTCCCCAGACAAGGAATCAGGGGGAGTTGGTGTTCCAGTGACTGGGAGTGCTGGCACTAGAGATTCCTTAGGTACCATTGCAATTTTCTCATGTATAGCCTGGCAAGGGGAACCAGCAGGATGCAGGAGGCCATGTATCCCAGGGCTTGCAGGATTTTTCTGGCAGTGAGGTGGGTTTTGTGTGCCAGCTGGATGAAGTAAGCCTGTAGGGAGGCCTGCTTCTGTGGGGGAGGAAGGCCATTTGTGCTGAGGTGTCTAGAAGGGCGCCCAGGAAGATAATCCTTTGTGTGGACTACAGATGCGACTTTTCCCGGCTGATGGTGAATTCCAGAGAGGTTAGTAGTTTTTGCACAAAGGAGAGGTCCTGGAGGAGTTTTTCTTTGGTTTCTGCCTGTATGAGGTATTCATCAAGATAGGGATAAATGTGTATGCCCTTCTGTCTGCAGAATGCAATGACTGGAGCCAGGCACTTGGTAAAGACTCTGGGAGTAGTAGATAAGCCAAAGGGCAGAGCAGTGAACTGAAAGTGTTAGGACCCTGCTCTGAACCTTAGGTAACTCCTGCAGGACTGTCTGATAGGGATATGCAGGTAGGCATCCTTCAGCTCTAGGGTCACTAACCAGGCTTGTGGCAGGAGCATAGGTAGCAGTTTTTGTAGAGTCTACATCTTGAATTTTGGAACCAGGAGGGACAGATTCAGGGTGGAGTTGTCTAGGATAGGGTGCCAGGTGCCCTCCTTTCTGGGAACCAGGAACAGTCTTGAATAAAATCCTTTTCTGGTCTGTTCCTTTGGTACAGGTTCTACAGCACCCTGGGAAGGAAACTTTCGGATCTGATGAATAGCTTCTGTCCTCTGATTTGCAGGGATGTCTGGGCAACCTGACCTTCTTGGTTTCTCTTTGAAATAAAATCTGTACCCACTGGTAATAATTTTCAGAACCCATAGATCTGAGGTGATGGCCTGCCAGTTTTCTAGGAAGAGGGAATGTCTTCCTCCTAGCCTGTTGGGTGACCTGAGGGGCAGACGGGAGGGGAGAGAGTCACTGAGAGTCCTTGGAGAAGGGAGTTGGTTTAGAACTCCCTTGCCTAGGAGCACCAGTGGACCACTGCCTGGGTCTTTGTTGGCTATGGGACTGATGCCTAGTCTCTGAGTCCTTTTCTCTGGACTGGTTTGGTCTGAGAGGGGAAAGGACCAGTGTTTAGTGGGGAAGTTCCTGCTGAACCTGGGAGGTTGCACCTGTAAGAAGTCTTGACAGTTTGCATGGACTTGGCTTTGTCCTCCATTTTCTTAATGACCTCCTCCGCTTTAGGTCCAAACAGCTGATCTTTATTTAAGGGGGTGTTTAGCAGTTTGGATTTTACATATCTGCAGATTACTGAGCCTGTTATTGCAGCCCTGATAGAAGCTTCTAAGGCATCAAAACCATAATGCAAGGAGTGTTGGGCTACCTGACAGCTAGACTGTATGAGGTCTGTTAATTTTCTGGTAGTACTATTGTTAGGAATAGAAGATAACTTCTGTTTAATCAGTTCAAGGACATTTTGCTGGAATTTGAGCATATGAAACTGACAATTTAATGCTCTTACAGCTAAAGTGTCTGAAGTGTATACCTTTTTCCCCATTCTGTCTACTGGAATGGGATTTCTAGATAAGCTTGCCCTAACTCCCATAGGACCTTGAGTAATGACTTCAGGGTCTGCAGTAGGATTCTTGAAAATATATTTGTGGGTGTCTTGCACCCTGTAACATCTATTTGGTTTTCTGGGTGCTGGGGGGAGAGAATCTGGTGAAAGGGCAGATTCTAGAAAAACATCCTCCACTATATGCAGGATAGGCAGAATGGCCAAGGCTTATGCTGGGGCAGGTCAAGGAACTCTGTCAGTCTCTTTCTAGAGTGAGGGTAATCTTGGGCCTCCCATTGAAAGTGTTCTCTGAGGGAATTTAAGGTTCCCCAAAAGAAAGGTCCTCAGGGGGGGAGGTCCTCAAATGCTGCTAAGGGCTGGTCTTCCAAGTCTGACTTCTCAAGGACAGATTCTTCTGATTCCTGATCAGAGAGGGCCTCAGTGGAGCCATCCCTTTTTTCGTTTGGCTAGGGTGGAAGGATGGGGCTGGCTTCCCCTAGTAAGAGTCATCAAGTCTTCTGCCACTCTGAGCAGTTGCTGCGACTAAGGAGCAGGCTGGCTAGGTGTCGGTTGGTGGCTGGGTCCTTGGGGAGAGACCTTTTTGGGGTAGTCTTAGGCTTGGGCCTGGACAGGTCAGTAGTCTTATAGAAAGTGAGTTTAACCACCGGTGTTGTTGTCAGTCTGAGTCTGGCTTCAGCAGTCAGTGGAGTCTCATCAGAAGCTGGTGCCTGCAAAGTAGCTCTGGATCTGACCGCATGAGGAAGAGGCAACATACTGGCAGAGGGAGGTAGATCCAGTGGCGTACCAGACTCTGAATGGGTCTTGGTAGAGGCCTGCGATGGTTCCTCTGCTGGAGTCAGGGGCTGCAAAGGTGGCTCACTGAGTTCAGCTGTAGTACTGAGTTGAAAAATACCAGACATTTGACGTGAGTCATCAGAGGGCCTAACTTTTAGAGGCCTATCTCGATCTTTTTCTTACTTTTTTCTAGGTAAGTCAGTAGCTGGTTGAGAGACCAATGCCATATCACATTGAGAGAAAGACTTACTAAAATGCTTAGCTACAATTTCAGCTCGTCTTTGTATGGTTCTAGCATTAGACAGGGCACAGAACCAACCCCGGGGACATCGTGGTCTGGGCCTAAAGAAGTGCCGCAGAGAGAATGGAAGTCTCGGTGTGGTATCTGCTCTCCACAACTGAGACAATTATTGACTTTCTCTGACATCGGTTAAAAGCAAGAAAATATTTCCCAATGGGTTACTTAGCTTTAGAAGGTTTTCCTCACTCTGGCAACAGCCAGCCGATGCACTTGCAAAACTGCTTCTGCTTCGGGCTCCATGGCAAGAAAGACTGATGTAATGGCATCATCTGCCACCCTTTATAGCCCTGATGACCTGACATCAGCCACAGTCTCTGAACAGCCAACGCAGGAGGGGAAATCCTTTACTCTGGTATTCAGGCTGGCCAAGGGCTACCCAGCAGGGATAACCTAAAAGTGATGACTGCAACAGTGAAACACAAAGAACATCAGAAAGGATTCAAAACTTACTCAAGCTTTCTTTTGGTGCCGAAAAAGACAAGGGACCTGAGACTGATTTTGGATCTAAGCAACCTGATCCAATATGTGAAAAAGTTAAAGTTCTGAGTGGTCATGGTTTAGCCCATCTTACCCCTTTTACCCAAGGAAAATTGGATGTGCTCAGTCAGTCTTCAGGATGAGTGTGTCACATCAAAAGAGACAGATGATCCAGAAGACATTTGCACTTTTGGCTGAGAGCCATCATTATCAATTCAGAACCCTTCCCTTTGGACTCACTACAGCCCCCATGGTGTTTACCAAATTTATGGCAGAGGTAGCAGCTCACTTGAGACTGCAAGCATTCCAGATGTTTCTGTAGTTAGACAACTGGCCCCTCACCATTCCAGCCAAGCAAGTCCTAGAACACACTAGAGACTATTTGCTCCAAATTTACCTGTCTTTAGGCATTACAGTCAACATCTCCAAATCAGAGCTGTTACTGTTTCAGAGCCTGGGGTTCATCGATGCTCATCTGAATAATGCATGTCAGACTGCTTCTCTACCCCTGTATTGTGTGATCATAATGAAGTCCCAGGTTTAACAAATAATTTCTAATCTTGTTTCTCCCTCTAGGCTAGTTCGGCAGGCTCTGGGGTCCATGGCAGCATCTGTAGTATCATTCCCATTAGCACGTTACTATATGCATGATCTACATTTGACTCTAGCTGTTCAGTGGTCTGTTCTTCGACAGCCTCTTTCTTATCCAGATAGACTCACTCAGATATGCAGAGACCATCTTCAGTGGTAGATTCCCTTGAACGAGGCTCTCATAAGTCACCCCTTTGTCTCTCCTTGTAGCCACAGTAACGACTGATGCCTCCCTACAGGAGTGGGAGCCATTTTTGGGAAGGAAAGTCTAACACATGTGGTCCCCCCACTAGACCAATTCACATATCGGTATCCAAGAGCGGTCCTTCTGGTGTTGCAGGCTTTTCAAGATGTTCTCCCTCTAAGGACCACTCTGACTCAAACAGACAACATGTCTTTGGTGTGATATATCAACAACCAAGGCAGAACTTGAGCTTAACCCCTCTGTCCAGAAACTTTGAAAGTGTGGGAATGGGTGATCTCCTCCAACTATTTTCTAGTGACAATGCACATCCTGGGGAAATACAGTGTAGTAGCAGACAAGCCCACCAGGTTCATTCTGATGCCTCACAAGTGGTTTCTCAAACAATCAGTGGTGGAGGAAATTTTCCGTTGTTGAGGCCAACCTTGCTGCAACCTTTTTGCCTGTCTTCACAACAACAAATACAACAGGAACTTTGCCCTGATCTCCCTACAGAGGTTGTCACCAGGAGATGTTCTAGTCCATGTTTGGTCCTCAGGTCTCCTTTATACTTATCCTCTAGTACCTCAAATTCTAAAATTCTTACAGAATGCCAGCTGGTTGAACAGCTCGGCTACCCTAATTGCCCCCTTATGGCCTCTCCACGTCCGGTTCCCATTCCTTTAGTCTCATCTTTTTTATCCCTTGGATACTGGACTCCAGTCTGGACCTCATGTCACATCCCTTGGGGATAAAACATTCAAATTTCCCTGCCCTGAAATTAACTGCATGGCTTCTCCAATTCCGTTGATAGCTAGAAAGCCAGGCTCTCTTCCCCGGTTCATAATATCTTTTATCATCACAGAAAGATTCCACTAAGAGGATTTGCAAGAGCAAATCAAAAAGATTTTCAGTTTGGGCCTTGAAAAATGACTTTGATCCCTTTACTGCCCCTATTTCTTCTGCACTGGAATTTTTAGATTCTCTTTTTAAAGAAGGTGCTAGTTTTTCTACAATCAAAGTACAGTTGGCAGCAATATCAAATTTTCACTCAGGAGACAATGCCGTTTACTTGGCTGCTTCCAAATTACATAAGGCCTTTCTAAAGGGTACCTTTCTGCTCAGACCCCTAGTGAAAGACCTGTCACCTCCCTGGGATTTAACAGCAGTACTGCAAGGCTTAACTGTGGAAGTCTGCATGTCCTCCCTGTGGTTGCGTGGGTTTTCTCTGGATGCTCCGGTTTCCTCCCACATCCCAAAGACATGCAGTAGGTGGATTGGACACTCTAAATTGGCCCTAGGTGTGCGTGTGTTGTGCCTTCTGTGGAAGGTTGGGCGCCGGGCTGGCAACTCGACACCGTAAAACACCACTGCCAATCATGAGCGGACAGATGATCCGATGTGGCGACCCCTAACCGGGAAAAGCCGAAAGAAGAAGAAGACCGCAAGGCTTAACTCAACAACCCTTTGAACCTTCAGCAAAAAAAGACTTAAAATTCCTGTCTTGAAAAACACCCTTTTTAGTTGGTATTACTTCTACTAAAAGGATTTCTAAACTCCAGGCTGTTTCAGCAAAAGCCCCATACATTGTTTTTCATAAAGACAGGGTTACTTTATGAACCAGTCCTTTTGTCATACCAGAAGTGGCTTCTGAATCAAACATAAATCAAATCAATCACTTGCCAGTCTTCTTTTTAAATTTTTCAAACAAGGGAGAATACATGCTACATATTTTAGATGTACCTAGACAACTATGTTTCTACTTACACAAAACAAAGTAGTTCAGAAAAACAGACCAGCTGTTTTTCTCCTTTTCACTGAGTTGGCTTGCTTCTCCACTTTCTAAAGTCACATTGGCCAAATGGATAACTAATTGCATTTCCTGGATATATTCTCAGCAAGGCCTCTCAGTACCCAAACCACCTAAGGCCCATTCAACTATGGCCACCTCATCAGCCTTCTGGTCTAGAATTCAACTGATGATATTTGTGGAGCAGCCACCTGGCTAATGCTCATACCTTTATAACTCATTACAAATTGGACTTAATTTCCAGAAGCAGAGCTGCCTTTGGTTCAGCAGTTCTCTGGAGTATCCTTCCATGAGGGCCACCTAAAATTTACATAGCTGGGGAGTCTGACTCATAAGTTGAGGAAGAATGAAAAGGACAACATCAGATATTAAAGGTATGTAAATACCATAACTATGCATCTGTGTTGTCCATTGTCATTCTTCCTCATCTCCCCTCCCTCCTTTTCCCTTCCTGTTATCTTCTGGAGTGATCTGATAGACTTTTTTGGAACCTGTAGTTCCAGGTTTAATCCTGCTCTAATTTTCTTTTCTTCTGTTCTATTATACACTGAAATATTTATGGCAGCAAAACTGATCTAAGGTATTGGGGATGGACTATGGCATTATGGGTAGAGAAAAGAGCTAGAGAATTGGATCTGAAGTCTGTAGAATATGGCAGGTTGGATTTGAGGATCGGATCCATAACTCATAAGTTGAGGAAGAATGGAAATGAACAACATATTTGCCTAGTTATCGTGAGTACAGAACTTTAATATTTCATTCATCAATAATACACTTTAATTGCAGTTAATATATTTATGCAAAAAGGTGTTTCAAGATTGGATTATTTTAAAGACCACAGAGGAAGGAGGGGATTTAATGCGGAGCAATTGTAGGTGACTTACATAGTCCAAACATCAACTGGTAAATAACATGGCTGTTCACATGTCATCATTGAGCCAACCAGGAAAGGCAAAATAATATTAGATGTAGTGTGGGGAAGGGATTATAAAGTAGTGGTTAAATGTTCAACTGATCTACAATTATTTGGTTCTGACCACTTAAGTATTTCCTGGGAATTAACTGGTGTTACACCAATGTGTATTCAAGAGAATGATAGGATTAGGAAGGTTTCTGTAGTCAAACTACATACAAATAAATAAGCTCATAAAAGTCTGGAAATGGAAAGAAATTATGCAGACTGAGGAAATTGCCAGTTGTTGGGTATTATTCTACCAAATAATTAATGAGCTGATACATGTTTCTGCATTTCATAATAAGCTTATAATATTCAATTGCATATGGAGGACTAAGACTTGAGAAAGCAGGAAAAAAGGAAGAAATATTTTTGACAGGTGTCTTAAAAAAGGCCTAGTTTGACCAACAATGAAATAATGATAGATACCAGAAAGCCAGGGACAAATTCAGGAAGCTTGAACTTTCAACTAGATGTACTCATGAGAATAATCTGGCTACTCATACACTGGACATTAAGAAACAGAGTGATGACATTGCAATAAAAGGAGAGTAGTATTGCTGTATTGATGGAAGTGACATCATCTTCAAATCTTGGTGAGCATGTTCACATGGTGGGCTCTGTTTTTACAAGATTTCACTAAGATGAATCTGATATACAAGGTATTGTGAGCACATAATTAAAGAAGGAAAGAGAATGAGAGAGGTCAAAAATGAATTTGGACTACAGGGTAGAGACTTCCTTCCCTTCCAAAGATTGATATCAGAGTATAGGCAAAGAGAAAGGAACAGGGGGATTCTAAGTGAAAGACCAATACTAGTACAGTTTTTAGTTGAATCTAGAACAGAAGTTGCCATTAAAAAAGGATAATTAGTAGGGCATATAAAATATTAGATGATAACTATAGGAATCAATCACAGGAGGTTAGAAAGGATTGGGAAGTGAGATTGTATAAGCAATTCACAAAGAAACAATGGGATGATATATGTATGGCTCCCAAATATGCAATAAAGTCTAGAAATCTTAGGATTTTTGCTTGAAAGTGTTATGCATAGGTATTTTTATACCCCAAGCAGACCCCAAAAACATTTTCCTCAGGTAGATTTCAAATGTTAGATGTGTGGTAGGAAAAAAGGAGGTAATTGGGAATATATTATTAGGGAGTGTAATGAGTTGGCAGACTTTAAAAATTCCCTGCAGACTACTCTGTATTTGGTGAGCAAATTGATGTAACTAAGGAAATGATTTTTGAGCTGTGATACAGGATCTGAATTACCTAGACATAGTAAGGCCTTGCTGATGTTAATTCTGGCGGTTGCCAAAAAAGCATTTACTAGAAAATGGAAATCAAAGTCTAAATTAACCATATTAGAAGTAGTGAATATAGTAACAGTGATAAAAGAACTGGAAGTGGGATCTTTAGAAAAGGGCAGGAGCAAGTTATACAGAAAAAATGGGAATTGGAACAATACAGGCAGAATAATGTTTTGGAGGAGGAATGTGATGTAAGGGAAGGCAGGAATTGAATGAGCTATGTAATGTTCGATTGGCAATGACTGTGTAGAAGATTATATAATGTATATTGTTTACAAGTGAAAATATATCAATGTGTTTTCATTTATATACATTTATGATTGCCTATGTCATAAGTGATAATCCACTAAAGATTTATTTTGTTTAAAAAAAGATCATACTGATATATAGACTGCATTTTGTATATCACAGAGAAAGCTTGGTAAAAAAATAAAAAAGAAGACTAGAAGCACAAGGTCCTAGGATAAAAAAGTTGTCTCCACTGCTGATGTATACACTGGCAGTAGGACTGGAGAAATGGAAGTATAGAATCCTCAGGACATACAAACATTCCTACCTCAGAGTCAGGTCAGCTTGAAGGGAGGATGGCCCCCCTCTAATAGAAGGAAAAAGTAGTCCACAAAACTGACAGACCAAAAAAAGAGGCATAGAGATGGCAAAGTGAACTGATGAGGATAAGGAAGAAATTATGTAATACAACTATAACTCAGAAATCCCAGAATTTGCAGAGGATATTTGGATACTGGAGGAAAGACTATTGCACATGAAGAAATGCCAAAAGCTACAGACAAAAACTTATGTGCCTTAACAGAACAGATCAACAAAAATATTATATAGCCAAAGAAACATTAAACTGCCTGGAAAAAGAAGTGACACAAGAAGTGAGAATGTGTAAAGGAAAATAAATTCAAAAATATAAAAAAAGAAACATGCACATGGGAAAGAAAAACAGATCTGTTATGGGTCCCCAATATATGCAAAGAAGTTAGCCAAACTAATCAGTACAAAAAATATAGCTCCAAGGATATTTGAAGAGAAATATAGGCAAAACCACCCAGATATGGAAAATTTCACAATATAAAAAATAAGATCACAAAGACGAAATGTTGAAAAGAGGATTAGTGATGTAGAAGTTAAACAAACAGCAACAGAAGTGATGGACTATCTGCAAAGTGAAGGGCTTAATGTGGAGGGTAGTGTCACAACATGATGGAACAATGGGTCTCCAGATGAACAAGCAGCAGGAGGAGAGGAATGCATCTCAAGAATATTTGTCTCATGGTTATGCTCTGGAGCTTTCTGTAGGAGACCAATGCAAAAGTCCAGTTGAAGATGTACATGAAGGGAAGAGCAGGAAACAGAGGCAGCTCTGATGCAGTTAATGTTGTGGTGTGATTGACCAATGGGTCCCCATATGGAGGAGTAGCAGATGAAGTAGGATGCATCTCAAGAGGATATGCCATAGGAAGATGTTCTGGAACATTCTGTAGAATACTGTCTGGAAACAGAGATGATCGAAGGGAAAATCTGCTTGATTGATAAAGATTTCATATATTAAGATAGATGAAAAAAATAATTACAAAAAGTAAATATGATCTAAAATATTAGAAGATTAGTAAAACAGATGAACACCATAATCAGGACTATTAAGAGAAATTCATGTGGTATAATAGAAGTCCAAAGGGGAAAAAAAAAACAAGAACTACAAGTAGTGAAAGTAGAGGCCCAGGAACCACACAAACCAAAGTCCAAAACACAAATCCAATTTATTGACAGCAAAAACAAACCTAATGCAGTCTAGCGCTTTTGTCTTTAGCAAAGACTTCTTCAGAACTTCATGACATGGTTATCTCCAACCTTAAATAACCCTAATACATCATGTGATCAGCATGTGATCAACCATTCACATGATTCAACTTTAGTTAAGTAAATGCATTGATTATAAAATTCAGCAAGAATGGTTGTGAATATCAAGTTAAATTACATGAAAAATGAACATAAGTAGCACGATAAGAATAAAATTAAAAAATAAAAATAAAAATGAGAACAAAAAAATGGTAAAAAGGTCAGTGTTATAGTGACAAATGTATGAGTAACATGACATAATCAACCCTCAAGACTTTATAGCTTTAATATAGGTATAATAGAACAACATTTATTCATATCAGGGGGAGTAAGGGCATCACACTCAAGAATCCATATGAGTTCTTTTGTGAGAAGATGTTCATCAGTGTAAAAGCCCCTTGGGTCTGGTTCCAAAACATCAATCACCACAAATTTAAAAAGGTAACCAGGATAGGCAGAAATATGTCTGTACAGTGTGTTGTCTTCCCTTTCTTGATTTCGTTGAGATGTTCATATATTCTCTCTTTCAAAGCTTGGCCAGTCTTGCCAATGTAAAATGCTTTACACTGTTGGCAAAATGCACCATATACCACTCACTTGGATGAACAATTAAAATAAATTTTCACCTCAGGTTTCTTGTATTTGATGAAAAAAAGACTCACAACAGAGACTGTGTTGACAGTCATTACAGTGGTTACATTTATACATACCTTTTGGTCTATTGGTACTAAATTTGCCCAAATTTCTTTCCAGTAAACTTTTAAAACATTTGTCTTTCCTAAGTACTATCTTAGGTTTGGAACCAAACAGTACATTACCATCGTTGATGGAAGTAACGATAGGCCAAAATTGATTAACCACATCAACAATGAAAAATGAACATAAGTATAGCGATAAGAATAAAATTAAAAATAAAAATAATGAGAACAAAAATGGTAAAAAGGTCAGTGTTACAGTGAAAAATTGTTCATCCGGGGGAGTGGTATATGGTGGTATATTTCTGCCTGTCCTGGTCACCTTTTTAAATTTGTGGTGATTGATTTTTTGGAACCAGACCCAAGGGGCTTTTACACTGATGAACATCTTCTCAAGAAAGTGCTCATATGGATTCTTGAGTGTGATGCCCTTACCCACCCTGGTTTGAATGAATGTTGTTCTATTACATCTATATTAAAGCTAAAAAGTCTTGAGGGCTGATTATGTCATGTTACTCGTACATTTGTCACTATAACACTGACCCTTTTACCATTTTTTTGTTCTCATTATTTTTATTTCTAATTTTATTCTTATCGTTATAGTTATGTTCACTTCTCGTGTAATTTAACTTGATATTTACAATTCTTGTTGAAGTTTTATAATCAATGCATTTACTATACTAAAATTGAGTCATGTGAATGGTTGATCACATGTTGATCACATGATGTATTAGGGTTATTTAAGGTTGGAGATAACCATGTCATGAAGTTCTAAAGAAGTCTTTGCTAAAGATGAAAGTGCTAGACTGTATCAGGTTTGTTTTTGCTGTCAATAAATTGGATTTGTGGTTTGGACTTTGGTTTGTGTGGTTCCTGGGCCTCTACCTTCACTACTTGTGGTTCTTGTTTTTTTTTTTTTTCCTTTGGACTTGTTTATGGCTTTTGGTAGAGATTCTGGGTCTCCCACCAATGACCTGGTCTCACAAATTCGAGTTGGAATAGGCAATTTGGCATCTCTTCTGGAGAAAATCAATAAACAACTTCATGGCAGCAGTGGTTCCCCTGAATGTATTTCTTCTCAGTTAACTCAATGTTCTGGGGCTCTTTTTGCTTAGTCTAACTAGCTTGGAGCAGGAGGGAACATAAAGGAACCATCCAACTGACAATTTATTGATTTTGATACTTGGGAAAGTGATATTTTTGATTTTTCTTCTATCACATTGATATCTAATAATGTAGACCCTAACTATGAAATTACTGGGCAACATACCTTCATAGAACAACTTAAGTTATTTGAAGAAAAATGACTAGCCTTTAAGAAAGTTCAACTAGACAGTGCGTATTTACATGAGAATTTAAAGAGGGGTCTTATTCCCAAGAGTCTGACGGTACCCTAATGGGGCGGATCTAAATTCTGATTTTCACAAAGCCCTTCTCAGTATTTTTAATAAGGCAGACATGGACATCATTCACCTCATAATACATGAAAATGAGGTGAAGTTCGATAAACTTTCTCGTGATCTTGACATCATCAATGGTAGTCTTACATCTGATGCCTTATTTGAGGATTATTACACAAAGTATAACAATTTATTCTAGAAGATAGATGACATCTGTTGTGCCATTCAAAATAGGAAAAACAGAAAACTAGAAAGGGATTCTGAAGCATTTGCAAAAGGAACAGCATATCCTCCGCGCCCTACTGGCTCAGTACAATACCAGCCAATTACGACAGTGTATTTGGATGAAGGACAGGGCAACATTATAAATTCAACTTAGGATAACATTGTGGTTCAACAGGAAGTAGTTTTAGACACAGACCAGTTTCTAAGGCATTCTGAAAGACTGAAACATAAGGAAGGAAGGGACAATGGAGATTTACAGCAATAATTCTATTCTGGGGATAGAAATTCCATCTTTGCGCATTTAGAAGCTCACCTCAAAACTGCTGGGACTTACTATAGACATAAAAATAAAAATAAAAATAATTTGTGGTCAAAAAACTTCAAAGGGAAGAAAGACACCAAGAAGAGGAGTGCTTATCAAAGCAGGTAAGTAAACCAGGATTGTAGAACAGACTTATTTCCTCAATGACATTGACTTTCATTCCACCATGGGGTTTTTTGATGAACAAACCTCTGTAAATCATTGTGTGTTTTCTACTGGCAAAATGACCAGAATAAAAATGACTCAGTGTGTAATGGTAATGCTTGCAGCCAAGAAATTCCTGATTGTGGGAATAACTTTCATATGAAGCATGTCGATTGTCCTATTTTGAATGAGACATCCCCAAGTCTTATGTTTGGTAATAATACTGCTGATTACACTGACATTTGCCTCATAGAAAGTGATAATAGCAGTATTGTAAATAAGTCAGAATGTTTTTTTTTACACAAAATATGAGTACTGGTAACTTTAGTATCAAAAAGGATGGGAATGATTTTTTGAATGACTATTCTTTCAAAGATGTTTTTGATTCAGCAGATGCTAATGCAATGAACATGGGCTTTGATTGAGTTTGCCCTAACCTAACCAATACAGTTGATTTTGATTGCTTTAAAACTAATGGTAACAATTTTACTGATGTAGATAATTGCTTCGATGAGATAATATCAGATTTGCACAATGATTTACAACAAATGTTGGTCACTTCTTCATGTTTGGTAGACTCTAGTTGGAATGATTCATTTACATCATTTTTTAACAAGGAAGTTACCAGTATTAGTTGTAATACCTTCAGTCACCCTGGTGAGTCATGGAATTCCGTAACTGACATTAATTGCCCCGTTATTAAATGCACCCAAAATTATGAAAACAACTGTACTATGTTTGCTGTTATAACTGACAGCGGGGGTAGTGTATTAGAGGGGTTAGAAGCTATTACTACACACAGCATTTTAGACAGGTTTGATAATTTTTATACTTTTAATGATAAAAGAGCTGGAACTGAGTCCCCTTATAATCAACCTATTCTCTCTTCTTCCTTTTCTACCCCCCACACCAACACAGATGGAGGGGACCCTAATGGTGCACCCATACCATTTAGTTATTCACCCACTTAAGATGATAATTCACACTTCAGTGAATTCACTGATGGAAATGTATGTTTGAATTGTTTTGGGCCTTTTAGTGAGACTAAAGGGAACATCACCCATCAAAATACAGAATTCAGTACCCTTGAACTAGCTGCTGGTGAATCATGGGTTTTGGTAGTAGGGGACACAAATAGCAGTATGGTGGAGGATGACATAGGGCCTAGTTGCATCCAAAATGCTACTAAAGATTTTACAGTATATACTTTTTCCAATGTTAACATCTCAACATAGCATGCTGATGTTCTGAGTAAGGGCTTGAGTTTTGTACCAGCCAGAAAATTCAATCTAGCTCAAACACTCATAGATTTAAAATTATTTACTCGTAAATTAAATTTAGCCCTTTGGTTTAAGTTGGCAGGTACTAATACTAGGGCTGAGTCAAATACAGGTCTCAAGAAATCCAGTTCCTTCAACCTGCCCTTGAATAATGGGCTAGTAGTGTTTGAAAAACGTTGTGAAAGGGAAATGCGAAAACTTTGTTTAAGGCCCCAAAACTCTAATGGAAATTATAAAGTTAACCTTTCAGAGAATGAAGCAAAACTTTTTAATGATCTTTGTAACAACAAAACAATCAGAATAATGAAACCAGATAAAGGAGGGAGCATTGTCATCATGGATGTCGAGGATTATAACAATAAGATGTTCAAGTCCTATTTACTGACAGGTACACACAGGTATCTAAAAAATGAACTTAATATTTCTTATTCTAAAATTGATGATTGTTTATACGACGTGGTCATGCAGGGACAAATTGACAAGAATGCCTATAAATACCTATCCAATGAACACATGGTGGTGGCAGGTATCTAATGTATACCGAAAATTCATAAAAACATCCGAAACCCACCACTGAGACCGATTGTTGATGCAGGCAGGAGCAAAACTTTTTACATAGCTAAATATGTGGATAATTTACTTCAGCCATCCACCAGTTGCATTACCCATATCTGTAAAGATTCATGGGAATTTTTATCCAGATTAGCAAATTTACAATTCGTACTGGATTGTATACTTGTTGCAATAGATGTACAAGATCTTTATTTGGTCATTCCACATAAGGAGGGACTTGACTGGGTGGAAAGTATGCTCTTTGACATAGGGCTATTGAACAACAATGACACCAACATGGCTATCACAGTCAGAGAATTAGTCCTGAGCAATAATTTCTTGTATTTTGAAGGACAACTATTCAAACAAACAACTGGCGTGGCAATGGGTGCCTCATGTGCCCCGAGCTTTGCCAACCTATTTATGTCATATTGGGAGAAGCAATTTCTGTTCAATAGTACATTTGCTGACAGTTGGTCATTTTATATTAGGTACCTGGACAACATCTTTATCATTTGGACAGATTCTTTGATGAAATTGAACGATTTTTTAATGTACATCAACAAAAGCACCCCCTTTCTTAATGTTACCTACCACTTTGACAAGGACAAGATAGCATTTCATGACATCCTGGTTTCAAAAGATCATTGAAAGGGTTGCTTTAGCTCCAACATTTTTCATAAGAAAACTTTTCCAATTCTTACCTTCACTACGACAGCTGGCATCCCAAATTTCAAAAAAGAGCAGTTGTCAAGGGACAACTTGTCCGACTCGCTCGGATAATATCTGATGATGCAGTATTTTTGGTGGAGATTGAAAACATTTGGATATGTTTATCCACAGAGGTTATCCACCAGACCTCTTAGTACCCATCAAAAATGAAGTATGTGAAAAAAGGAGTAAGGGTCTGTACCATCCCATGTTACCAAACTTTGATAACTCTTGTCATTCTTTATCTTCAGTCGGCCATTGACCTCTGGTGATCATAATCCGGATATGTCGTACGAAAAAGCCTTGATTGTTACTTTTTCTCTAAACACTTACCACATTGTTGATGTGGTTAATCAGTTTTGGCCTATTGTTACTTCCATCAACAATGGTAATGTACTGTTTGGTTCCAAACCTAAGATAGTATTTAGGAAAGACAAATGTTTTAAAAGTTTACTGGAAAGGAATTCAGGCAAATTTAGTACCAATAGACCAAAAGGTATGTATACATGTAACCACTGTAACTACTGTCAACACATTCTTTGTTGTGAGTCTTTTTTAATCAAATACAAGAAATTTTAGGTGAAAAAATATTTTAATTGTTCATCCAGGGGAGTGGTATATGGTGCACTTTACCAGCAGTGTAAAGAGTTTTACATTGGCAAGACTGGTCGAGCTTTGAAAGAGAGAACATATGAACATCTCAACAAAATCAAGAAAGGGAAGACAATTAATGCACTGTACTGACATATTTCTGTCTATCCTGGTCACCTTTTTAAATTTGTGGTGATTAATTTTTTGGAACCAGACCCAAGGGGCTTTTACACTAATGAACATCTTCTCAAGAAAGAGCTCATAGGGATTCTTGAGTGTGATGCCCTTACCCACCCTGGTTTGAATGAATGTTGTTCTATTGCACCTGTATTAAAGCTAAAAAGTCTTGAGGGCTGATTATGTCATGTTACTCATACATTTGTCACTGTAACATTGATCTTTTTACCATTTTTTGTTCTCATTATTTTTATTTTTATTCTTATCGTTATACTTATGTTCATTTTTCATGTAATTTAACTTTATATTCACAACAATTCTTGTTGAAGTTTTATAATCAATGCATTAAATAAACTAAAGTTGACCATGTGAATGGTTGATCACATGTTGATCACATGATGTATTAGGGTTACTTAAGGTTGGAGATAACCATGTCAAGCAGTTCTGAAAAAGTCGTTGCTAAAGACAAAAGAGCTAGACTGTATCACGTTTGTTTTTGCTGTCAATAAATTGGATTTGTGGTTTGGACTTTGGTTTGTGTGTTTCCTGGGCCTCTACCATCACTACTTGTATAACAGAAGTAAATAGGATATATATTACTGTGCAGCAAAACTAATAACAGATAAAGTGTTACCCCAAAATCAAAGAGTAACAAAGGAAAATAATGTAACAAGTAGAATGCCACCATGGAAGCAGTGAACAGAGAAAATTACATAGCTATTAAGACAAGAAGTTATCACTGTTAGATGAATATAGAAAAAAGAACAGATCATCAAAAATACTTAGAAAGTCTTGGTAAAAGCAATGTGCAGTATCAAAACAAACCAAGAATTATTGTAGAATATTTCCAACAATAAACTAAAAAAAATCATCACAAACAGAAAAACTTAGAAGATATGCAGATATACTATAAAGGAAACATATATAATAAGCAATTTATTAATGACCCAAAAATGTTTTACAGAAAACTGGAAAATACAGCAAAATAGAATCCAAAAAATAAGAAACAAGTATATTTTAGTGAAATATTTATGAAGATCCTGTTGAATATAACAACGATACTGAATGGATACAATAATTAAAAGAAAGAAAAAGGAGTTCTAATGTAGAGGATATGAAATAGGGTAAAGTAACCACTACAAAAACTGAGACCAAATTAAGAACAGTTGCTAAGTGGAAAACCCCAGGTCCAGATGCAGTACATAACATGGTTAAAAGCATTAACATTTTTGCACAAAGATTTAACCCTGAGAAAGAATTGCTTATATGTGCATCCCAAACATGCACCAACCTGGTTAACAGTAGGAACAATGACACTCCTCCTTGAGAGTAAGCTTGCAAGCCATCCTAAGAAGTGTAGACTAATAACTTGCCTTCCAACAATGTGCAAATTATATACTGGAATTGCTGCAGACAAATTTATAGACATTTAGTACAAAAGATAATTAAAAAAAAGTAATACAGAGCAAAGGATCATTTGTTGCTAAATAAAGCCATAATAGAATTGTAAAGAGGAACACTCTAAGTATGACATGGATATATTACAAAAAAGCATTTGACAGCATCCCACATTCATGAATAAATTAATGCTTACATATGTATAAGCTACACGTTACACTGCTTAATTACATTACAGTGACTGTGAAGCAATGGCAAACCACTTTTGCACTTGAGCTTTAAAAAAAAAGTATTTTGGCTTTTCCCAGTTAGGGGTCGCCACAGCGGAACTCTGGTCCGCTCATGATTGGCAGTGGATTTTTACAGAGCCGAGTTGCCAGCCCGACGTCCAACCTTCAAAGAAGGCATGCCCATTCACGCTCGCACCTACCTACATGTCTTTAGCATCACTCGGCCACGAGGAGGACATGCAAACTCCATGCAGACTCCACCCAGAAGGCACTCCAACCGAGAATCGAATGGGAGAACCTCTTGCTGTGAGGTAACAATGCTAACTGCTGCACCACCACAGACTAAATGATAAAGAGAAATTATTATCCCAGGGATAACAATTCAAAGGGGGATATTCAAGGGTGATTCCTTGTCACCACAGATGTTTTTTTTTTTCTTGCTTTTAACCCATTAAGCTGTTTACTTAACAGATCAGACTATCGTAACAATGTGGCTCCTAAAAATCAACCTTGTTTAAAGACTTCTCATCTACTTTTTTGTGGATGATTTAAAATTGTCTAGTTCATCACCTGAGGAGTTGAAAACACAATTGCAAATCAGGTGATATAAGAATGACATTTGGGCTTGATAAGAAAATGTCAACAGTGGACAGGAATGAGATATAATGGAACTTCAGCAGGAGGGGATATATAAATATTTTGGGAATAGATGAAGGGTTAGAAATAAGCATGAACAAAGGAGAATAATGATCAGTAAGGAATACTTCATGAGACTAAAACTAATATTGAAAGCTGTCTTCACATTTAGGGACAAAAGCTATAAATCAATGTGGTGTTGCTATTCTAATTTACAGCTTTGGGTGATTGATTTGCCTCAAAAAAGTATTGGATCAATTGGACAAGAAAAATGCTTCATGTTTATCAAATGATATATAGCAATCAGTGTATACCAAGATTATGTATTCCTCACTATGAAGGAGGCATGGGTCTCTTCTAAATTGACTGCATGTATACATGTCTGCAATCATGTGGCTAAGAACATTTTTGCTAACCTGAGCAGATTCAAATGTAGTGAAAGTTTTAAAACATGAACAGAAAAAGTCTACGATTGCATATTTGCTTAGTTTAGCACAACAAGCATTTCAAAATAAAGTGGGAATGGAAATTGGGCCAGAAGTAGACAAAAACCAGAACGCAACTGAATGTGCCAAAAAACAAAAGAAACAATATAATGAAAAGGATCAGATGAGAAAAAAAAAACAATGAAATCATTCACTAGTGACAAGTGCAGAAATGTCCTGGAACAACCTCATGTTGACCAAGATTTGGCATAGGAATGGTTAAAGAGAAGTGAATTGAAGCCAAAAGATGAAAGGCTAACAGTCTTGGCCCAGGATAGTTGAGTACATATGCACTGGTTTAAAAAGTCCTTTGAAAACTTTGAAGAAACAGACAAATGCAGGTTCTGTAAAACAGAACTGGAAACAGTTGCACATCTCGTTCCTGAGTGAAGTACACTGATGGCAGAGGGCTTATTCTGAAAGGCATAACAGTGTGGCAAGAAAGCTTCATTGGGAGTACATTACAGTACAGACATAGCTGAGAACCACTGGAAGCATGAACCACAAAACATAAAAGGGAATAATGACATTTGATCACTTATTACCAACAGTTTAGATGTGAGAAAACTTAGTACAGTAGTCCATGAAAAAAGACAAAAGTGGCATTGATCACTGAAGTTGGCACAGCCAGTGATTATTGTGTCTAATATCCCAAAAGACACAAAGCCATAAAATACCAGGATATCCAAACAATAATGAAAGCAATGTGGAAGAAAGATAGCCATACAGTTCCAATAGTAGTAGGAACAACAAATTTAATAAAAAAAAAAAAATGTCATTTGTACTTAAATATACTACTAGTATATGTGACCTTGTAAGAATTGCTGAAGGAGGCAATTCTGGGCACATTGCAAGTATTGAGAAGGAAACTCTTTGCTAATATCAAAAACTGAAACAATGCTAATTTCATGAACTCTAATCGTACCCTGACTTAAGGAATCTTTATAATCTGGTTATAGACAAGAATTTTGGAGGGAAGTTATTATATTTCCTATTCATAAGAAAGACGGTATGGCATTACTCTTGCAATAGCCTAAGCTATATAGGTGCTACCCCGTGACCAGTCAGCTTAGAAAGTTAAAGAACACCTTCTGTGCACTCCAACCACCAGGAGCTTGAGTGATGCTCCATAAAAAACAGGTGAGGTGCAAAAAGCTTCAGAGCTTTTTTGCCAGTGAAGAGTACTCCTTCGGCGGGCCTTGTGGAACTGACATTCAGCTGGAGATCCTTTAAAGCTGGGCAGATAAGTCCCCTGACTGAAATATATAGTTTAGATGAAACATTTCTAAGGGTGTATGTGTAAATGCTGTTGTGAACATTTTATGTGAAAAATTCTATTTTTTGACAGTGGTTTTAATCAGGTTTATATATTTGTGTATTGGAGACAGGATACCGTGCTTGTGGGGGATTGTCAGTGATTTCCTTACCTCAGATCTGTTTGTTCTGAATTTTACACTTTACTGAGTTGTCCAGGCTCTACTATACACTTTCAAGGTTTCTTTCCCAGTTTACCAGTGGATCAACCTGTAGTTTGCATGGTTTTAGCTTCTCTTGTTCCCAACAATAATACAGTTATCTGGGAGTCATTGGGTTCCAGGATTGCCCCTGTTGTACCTCAGCCATTGCTAGGTGACTCAGCTGTGGCCACTCGCTGTTACCTCACTCCACTCATCTTTTTTACCTTGGTCCTGTTGGTGCAGCATGCACATCCATTAATGATTGAAAGATAGCCACTCCCTCTGCAGCTGTAGGCATGTCCTTAGCAGACAAGGAGAACTACTCTTGTTAGTCTTAGGGGAAGGAACAAGAAAATGTTCTTCAATTAGCCAGGATAGGGAATCTGCTTCTGGAACTAGTGTGCCTGCTGAAAGTCAGTCCTTTCCAATGGAACTGCCCAAGAAAAGGGAATATAGTGAGAAAACTTTCCAATCTCCAGTTACTGATTCTATGGACAGGGGAGATTTGCTGGGATTTGCTAAGGAAAGTACTGGTGCTTTTTTCTTGCCTTCTGTTGTGTCAGGCAAGAGTTCCCTCTCTTTCTGACATGGATTTTCCATCAGAAACTCAGGCATTACAAGGGGAGGGTTCTATTTCCAAGTATTTCTTCACAATCTGAACATTCTGATTCTGATGAAAGTATGGCTTCTAATTTTCCTTTTGAAGATTTATCCTTTTCAGAAACTTTATCTAAGTTGAAAAAGTTTTTTTTTTTTCAGAGGGAGCAGACTGTGATCACTATAGCTCACAAAATGTGTTATGATTTTTTGCAGTTGGCAATGTCGGACTCTGCAGCTATTTCCTATGTGTTGCCTGCTTTAGATAATGTTTTTTCTCATAGCTTCTAGCTTACCTAATAGGCAACCTCCTGCTCCTTGGAAGTTTGTCAGGAAATATAGAATACCTCAGAGTCATAAGTATTTTCTTTCAAATCCTAAAACAGACCCACCTGTGATTTTTCTATCGAAAACTGCTTCTAGTGAACAATTTACTGCTTCTAACCCTATTCCCTTTACAAGGGTGGATAAGTTGGGTAAGAAAATGTATTCCTCTAGTACTGTGATGTTCAGCATTTTAATCTGTCAAGTTCATATGTTAAAGTTTTTACTTTTATCTTTTGAGAACATGTAGAAGTCAGTAGTTTAGCCTTCCTTCTTCTGAGGTAAAAAAAAAAATCATTAAATGCATCTGTTACATCTGCTTTATAAAATTATTAAGCACATTTTACAGTGTGCTTATGATGCTGTTGATGCCTCCTCTACAGCTACTGCCTCTTGGTCAGTATTGAGAAGGCTGGCTTGGATTCATTCGCAAACCCTTCCTGAAGATGTTAAAACTGAAATGTCAAATTTATCCTTGGATAAGGAGGTTCTGTGCGTTCCTTCTGCAGCTGAAGTGTTAAAATAAGTGAGATGTAAGGGGAAAGTTATTACAAAGGGTAAGTCAGATTTTTAAACCCTCCTTTTTCAAATGAAATAAAAAAAATGCTTTTCAGACTGATCACTGCTGCAGTAGCCCCACCTTCCACTCACCCAAACCATTAGTTACCTTGAGCTGAGCTGAGTAAAAAGATAGGTTTGGGTGACAAGCCACAACTTTCCTGTTGCAGAAGAGTACACTCCTGTGAGGCTTTCGAAGATTGATGGTGAGCTTGTGCTGTTCCCTTGCTGGGCAGATAAGTTATCTTCTGGGAGAGGGACTTCCTATTTAAAAAAAAAATGTTTGTTTTATAATACTTTTCTTTTCAGGGAAGTTATTTTAAAACTAGGAGTTTTTGTTTTAATGGATTGTCATGAGACTGCACTGTACTTTTAAACAGACGTGTTCTTTTGTCCTGTCAGTTAAAAAGTTGTTTAAAGTATTTAAAAAAAAAAAAAAACATTTTTTTCTGTGGAGACATTTTGTTTATTCTTACCTTTTGAGTCTGGCAATGACTTTTAAAGTCCTTTTACTCTGTATTTTTTTTTTGTGAGAAAGTGTTTAAAGGCTTTTGCTGCTTGCTTTCCCTTGGAAACAGACATCATTTGCGGATTGACCGTAGAACAAATTGTTGGCTCCACGATCAGTCCTTTTTCCTGGCACAGACACAAAAAAAAAATAAGCAAACAGCCTTTGCCACCACAGTACAATATCAGTTTCTGTCAGCTGCAGGTGGGTAACTCTGCTGTGGTTATTAATTGTATCTCAGACCACTCCTCTTTTCACCCAGACCCTTCTTCTGTAGTTACCTACAGCCACTATGGACCGGGGGTTAACCACATCCTCTGTGGGTATTGGTTTCCCCTCAGTGGGCAAGGGAGAGACACTTTTGTTGGCCATGGAAGAGGGGAACAGGGAAGGCTTACCTGTTTTGTCAGAATATTTTGCCCATCCCTGGGAAAGTTGCTGTTACCATTAATGACACTGTTGGCCTCATTTCCCTGTCAAAAAGAAACAGAAGATTAAGCATGCATCTACTTCACAAATTTCCTTGGATAAGAGTAATTTACTGGGTCTGGCTCAGGGTTTAATTCAGGCTACTAATCCTTCTTACAAAGTAGTTTCTGGTAAAAGAATGAGGGGATATCTCTTTTCCTGAAGAGATTCAAGATTCATAAGCTGGGCAGGAAGATTAAGGTAAAGATATAATGTTTTCTCCTCAGATTTCTGATTCAGGCTTAGAGAAGAGTTAATCTTTCTCTGGAACTATTTCCAGAATGGCCCAGTATTTTCAGTTGGAGAAAACTGAGGTTTCTCAGTCCCTCGGAAAATACTATGATGTATTACAGAAGGAATTTCCAAAACCTTCACCCATTCCTCCAATTCTGTCAGCTGCAGAGGATGTGCTTGTTACTGCCTGCAGCTTTCCTCATAGTCAGCCAGCTACTCCTAAAAAGGCAGATAGGATACATAGTTCCTCAGTCTTAGTTTTTATGCACTCTTTCCAAACCTGATCCAGCAGCTATAGCTTTAATATATCCTACTGCTGCTAAATATTTAATTAATTCCATTCCCAGTTTTTCCAATAAAGACGGGAAAATTATTGGTAAGCATGGGGAAAAAGGTGTATACTGCAACTTTGATGTTCAGAATTTTGAACTGTCAGGCTCGTATATTAAGGTTTGTTCTGACTAATTGTGAAAGTATATTTTTTTTGTATACAGATTCTTCTTGTGAAGAAGATGTATACTTTAAATAATTTAGTTTCTTTTATTGTACAAATCACTACTCATTGTTTACACATCTTATAGGGCTTTAAGCCACTGGTATTTTGTTCAGGAGGTTTGCCTGCTGCATTCTCAGAACCTCCCAAATAATGTTAAAAATGAGATTTTGAGTTCTACTTTAGATAAAGATTTAGTTTTTGGACTCTCTGTTGCAGAGGTGATCAACAAATGAGATGAAAGGGGTAAGTTGATACAGGGAATCTCTAAGATATTTCAGCCCTCCTTTTTAAAATTTTCTAAGGGATTCTATAACCCCGCATCCAGTTTCAGCAAAATAACATAAAGGAACAGTCTCAACAAAATGCATGCAAGCAGACATTTAAGAAGAAATGGGAAGGAGGTACCAAAAAGAATTCAGGAACCCCACCCCAAAACCAAGACCATTCCAACAAGTCAGAATGACTGCTAAAGGGATATTGTATCCCCATCCATCCACCCTGGAATTCCATTTTCCCTTCTAGAAAGTCTGAATTTCCACTTTTCTCTTTGGCAGCAGATAGTTTCAGACAAATGGGTTCTGAAGATTATTCATCAAGGATACAAATGGCAGTGGGAGGAAATTCCTACTTTCCAAGGTGGTAATCCATCATCCAGCAGATCAGTCTCTTTTATTTCCACCTGTCCTTCATCACATGATGTCCCAGGGTGTGATAGAACCAATTCCTCCTTCCCAGGTGGAGAAAGGTTTTTAATCAAGGACGTTTTCAGTACCAAAGAAAGAAAATGTTTGGAGTGCAGTTCTGGGTCTTTTTTATCCTAAACCTATTTGTGATGTTGCCAAGTTCAAAATGTCATCACTTCACAACCTGTTACCTTTTCTTCTTCATTCAAGTTACCTAGCAATTGTGGATTTAAAAGATGCTTATCATCACATCAATATTTTTTCAGACTTCAGACATTTATTAAGTTTCTATGTGTCTGTATCAGATTGCCAGCTCTCTGCCTTACCCTTTGGATTATCCACTGCACCAGGGTGTTCACAACGTGTCTAATTCCAGTTATAGCTCATTCCTGGCTATTGGGTGTCCATATTTCCCATATTTAGACAACTGGCTTATCTTTGCAGAGTCTTTTTCAAAGTGTCAGTAATCTTTCACTTTGGTGAGAAATCTCTTCTACAAGATCCCAAGAAAACATTCAAAAGTCCTTTTTGACTCCTTCACAGGATTGTGTTCCTGGGGTGTCAGCTGGATGCCTCAGTTCAAAAAGCTTTTTTTCCACAGGAAAAAATAAATCTATATCTAGATTTATTTCTAAGATTTTCCACTCACTGTGAGGTAACACTTCAGCATTTTGGGTTTCATCGCATCTGTGATTCTCATGATACCCCCGGCAAGACTTCACATGAGAAGGCTACAATGGTATCTGAGTTTCTTTGGCACCAGCACAGCATCTCTTGTCTTTTCATATTCCAGTGCTGCGGTTTGTCAGAAGAGAAATCATTTGGTGAAGACAACAAATATCATTAAGTCCATGTCTTTCCTTCTCCCTCCTTGTTCCAAAGCAGTCAGTCACCAGAGAGGCCTCAGACTGCTTAGGGAGCAGTTTCAGGAGGGATAAAAGTGCAAGGTGTGTGGGACACAAAGGACAAATGCAAGCACATAAATATAAAAGAGATGCTTACCCTTATGAAGCCACTGAACTCTCTGAATCATTTTTCATCCCTGGGACCTCTTCAAGTTGTTACAGAAAATACCACAGTCATATGGTACATTAACAAGCAAGACAAAACCTGATTGTATACCCCTTTGCAAAACTATGTATGTTAGCTTGCAGTACGGCTTTACAGCACATTCTCTCTTCAGGCATCCTATGTTCCATCAGAGCAAAACTGTGTGGCAGACAAGATGAGCAGGACAAGGGCATACCCTCATGAATGGAAACTCGATCAGGTGGTCAACCAAGATTTGATCCCTATGTGGGGAATTCTTCAAGTAGGCTTATTTACCTCCTGTTTGAACAATCCTGGCAAGGTTTTGCTCCAGGACACCATGCAAGAAGGCCTGGAAGACAGATGTCTTTTCTTTTCTTTTCCATGAACAGTAATGTTCCTGTATGCTTTTCTACCTTTTCTTCTGATATCCAGGGTTCTTCTGAAGATTCAGAAAGAATCCTCCAAGATCATTGTGATGACTCTTTTTGGCTCTGGCAACAGTGGTTCTCCACTCTTTTTGAACTAGCCCTGGCAATTACCACAAGCTTACTCATAGAATGGATCTACTCACACAAGATTAAGGGTAGTTGATACACTGTGACCCCAAGCAACTTCAGCTGACTGCCTGGATGATAGGGTCCTAATTCCCTTTAGACACCTGTTTACTGAGGACGTGCAGTGCAGCAGGAACTAATGGAAGCAAGAAAGCCTGCTACTAGAAAATCACATATTAGCAAATGAAAAAGGTTTTCTAGTTGATGCCAGCAATATAAACAGCATCCATTCAGGGCTAGTTGTTCTCTGTTTTTACAATATTTATGTGTGTTACTATCCTAAGATCTTTCTTACTCCTTCATCAAGGTTCACTTATAGGGGCTTTCAGCATATCTGCCTGTAGATCCACCTATTTCAATGAATTCAAATGTTAAAAAGTTTTTTATTTAACATTTGTTTACCGGGAAAGTCCAACTTGGAACTAAACCAATTTTCAGCAGATGCATGTCTTTGTAACATGGGTGGAAACCGGAGTACCCAGAGAAAACCCGCACAGACACAGGGAGGACATGCAGAGTCCGCACAGAAGGCACTCCTGCCAAGAATCGACCCGGAGAACCTCTTCCAGTGAGGTGACAACTCTACTGCACCACTGCACTGTCCATTTTTCAAAGATATTGTGCATAACAGGCCTTCTAGAAAACTAGTAGCCCCTCCTTGGGATATTAATTTTGTGCTAGAGGAGCTAACATTTGCTCCATTTAAACCAGCTAACCTGGCTGACTTGAGGTTCTCAGCATGCAAAACAGTTTTACTGGCTGCTCTGACCTCTCCAAGAAAGAAAAGTATCTTGAATTGCAAGCTGTTGTGTTGAGTCAATCATACTGCATTTTCCACGGGAATATGGTTACTTTGAGAAGTAATCCTTCTTGTATGCCTAAAATGGAATCCGAGTTTACTTTAAGTTTTCTTTCTTGAACCTAAAAATGAGGGAGAAAGGATATTCCATACCTTGGATGTACACAGACAGCTCAGATGCTGTCCTGACAGAACTAAATTCCAAATGGTTGTCTAAGGCTATTACCTTTTGTTATTCTTACATCAAGAAAACTCTTCCAGGCAGGGTCAAGGCCCACTCCAGAATCAGCAATTTGGCCCTGTGGATATACTTTTATAATGCACTGTAAGCTTAAATCCTTCTCTAGGTCTGGATCAGACTTTGCTAGGACCATTCTCCAAGGTCTCTTCTCCTTATATCTCCCAAAATATGTAAGCTATAGTAATCTAACTGTAGTGCTTAAGCTGATGCAGCAGTGATCAATATAAAGAACATAGTACAGTTGTGTAATTAAACTTACCATAACAGTCAATGTTTGGATGATCAGTGCTGCAGTAGTCACTCACTCCCTCCATCCCCCCCGTTTCTTGATGTGTTTTTCCCAGGGTATGGACTTTTATCTTCTGTTGTTCCTAGCACTGTCCTTTAAGGGGTAAGCTTCCCTCTCTCTGTTGGCATGAAAGCATTGAAGGGCTTGGCACCAAAACCTGTCTTTTTAGTCAGCTCAGCAGTGGAAGGTGCCCTGAATATTTGGAAGCTGGCTGTTTTTTTATATCATTGCATAGTATAATCCATACAGTTAAATCTACTGGAACAGTGATTATTTGAACATCTACTGCCATGGTACATTTACTTACACAACTATACTTTCCTCTCTACCTCAGCCACCATTTTCATTAAGTCACTTAAGCAGTAAGGTGCATGCAAACAGGACTTTTAAAAAGCAATGACAGAGGAGCTCCAGAATGAAAGGAAAAGCCTCAAAAAATCAAGGATAGTCATCTCAGTCAGCATGACTATTGGCTTGTCCCTCTTCCCAGTGTGGCAACCTCTCCCTCTCCCTCTCTTTGAGGCTTCATCTTCCTTTATGGCACCAGGTTGTTACAGACAGATGGCTTCTGAATGTAACTCAGCTGAGTAACACTTGGCAGTTGGAGTCCCTTCATCCTTCCCAGGAAATTCTTCTTTGCCCTGAGAGCCAAGTTTCTCTTGTGCAACAGATGCTGACCCAGAAAGTTATAGAACTACCTCTGCTGTTTTGCAAAGGCTTTTATTAAATGATTTTCTGGTACCAAAATGCAAAGTTTTCTGGAGGTCTGTACTGGACCTTTCCTTTCTAAATCTTTTTGTCAAGATTCTGAAGTTCAAATATTATCTCTTAAGTAACCCCTCCCCTTTATGGTAAAATTAGATTTAAAAGACAGTTGGTATCACATTCCCTTTGGCAAACAGTTCAGGAGTTTTTTAAGGTTCATTGTGAGTGGTTTACATTATCAGTTCTGCATCTTGCCTGCTGGAATTTTTACCACATCAAAGGTATTCATAAAGTGTCTTGCTCTAGTCTTTGCTTATTGCAGGCTTCAAGGTATTCACATCTTTCCATATCTGGATGATTGTCTTATCTTTGCAGACTCTTTTTTTCCCATTTGTTGATAGTCTTTACAAACTGTCCAGAATCTTGTTCTCGTTTTGGGTTTCAAATCAAACTTCATAAGTCTTTTCTCATCCCTTCCCACAGAATTGTATTTCTGATATGTCAGATTCTGCCCTGGGAAGAAAGAGCCTTTCTTTTCTCCAGACAAAATAGAGATGTTTCAGCAGTTCTACCTACATTTCTCCAGGCTAAGCCACACCTCTTCAAGGGAATTTTTCAAGATTTTGGGAAACTTGGCCTCCATGATTGTCATGCATCCCCTGGCCGCACTGCACATTTGAAAAATGCAATGGTAACTCATGTGATAACCACACTGTAGACCAGTGATCAAGGAGCATGAATCCTCACCACTGACACTGTAGAGGGATGCAGAGAAATAGATACACTCAGTATTTCCAGATGCAGACCTCTCTGCATCAAGCACAGTTTCCCTTAAGAGCACACAGGGAGCACAGTCAGCCTGGGGTCTGGGTTTCTCTATATTTGTCTCCCTACAGGTCCCCTGTAAGACTCCCCACTGGTACAGCTGCAGGGTTATATCCTCAGTGGAGTGTGCAAGTCAAGTCCTCTGGCACCATCTCTGTGAAACCAGTGCTTTGTGCCCTTGCTCCAAGTAGCTGACACACACACACACACACACACACACACACACACACACACACACACACACACACACACACACATACATACACAGATACTGTAAGATTTGATTTTTCACACACACGTACACACACACACACACACACACACACACACACACACACACACACACACACACTGTAAGATTTGATTTCACACACACACACACACACACACACACACACACACACACACACACACACACACACACACACACACACACACTCACCCCTGGGAAAGGTTGGCACAGATTTATCTGCTGTGCCCCCTTCTGCCCAGAGTATAAGGTAGTTATCATTGCCACCAGCCACTCCACAATCAGCTACTCTAAGGCCCTTAACAGTGGGTGTACAATTATACTGTGCAATATTAATACTAATACAAATGGTAGTAGTTGACCAAGACAGCTAGGCCTTCAGGAGTGGCCCACATAGTGTCACCAAATAAATATAAGCACTCTAAAAGGTTAAATACTTTAAATATTTTCTAAAAGGACCAGTCACAATAAAAGTTTTAAATCTATTTAATAATAAATAAAAAATAGCATGAAAATACTGAATATATATATATATATATATATATATATATATATATATATATATATATATATACAGTAATCCAGAGAGTTCAAATCACAGGAAATATTGAAAATAACATTAATGGAAAGACTCAGACAAATAAATAAAAACAATATTTAAACTAAGCTTCACTATATTTTCCTGACTGAATCTATGAGAATTACTATTCCCTACTTACTTAATAGAGCAAGGCAGACAATGTGGTAAATGGTCCTTCTTGTTGTCATGCCCAGGACAGAATGCTCAGTACTGAGAGATTTCTCTTTGTAATATCAAAAATTTCCAAGATGGCTGGCAGAATGACCTCATCTGTCCACCCGACTCTAGGTTCTGTCTCTATTTCCCTTTGAATCTTGAGACAGGAAGTTACCATAGATGTGGTAAGATGCATATATAACGTTTTGCTAATGTTTATGGCAGTGCCTGGGGCTTCCCATCTTTTTTCTGAGCTAATGAACAAAGGCTTCTTCCAGACACGCTGTCTCTGATCCTGTTCAAAGCTGTGAGATAAGGACTTCCATGGCCCGACTGGTGGTCAAATTAACAGTATTTTGCTTAGAGTAAGAAGTAAGTAGCTGTTTAACCCCTTTTCTTCCAGTGTCATTTGCTAACATATATACATACACTTTCACAAGTGTGTTCCTGCTTTGTCCAACAGGACCCACTGTTGATAATTTTTTTCACACTAGCAGCTTTACAAGCACATTTTGATTTTCAAATGCCATACAGTTCTAATGCATTTGTTACATAAGCACCTGTACAAATCAGTTTGATATTCAAATGCCATACAGTTCTAATACATTTGTAACATAAGTATTTGTGCAAATCAGTTTGATATTCAAAGGGCATATCATTCTTTACAGAACTCCATCTGGCTATTCCTATATCATCACACCTCAGATCAATCTGGGTTTAGTGTCTATACTCTTTGTCCTTTCAGATCCAAATTTTGGATTTGGAAAATGGAAAATTCATTGGTGGATACAACAGATGTCTTGCAATACAGGTCTCCCACTCTTCCTTTTAAATGACCGTGCAGTCTGTAATGACAGGTGTATCAGACTTGGTATGGGTTGTGTTTTTCCAAAGGGGTAAAAAACGCAAGCTCTGTGGAACCCAGCAGATGGACAGAAGCATGTAAATGTCAGTGAGATGTTGGCAGTGATCATTCCTTTGAAAGTCTTAATTTATCTCTGGTCTCCAGTACTTCTGCAAGTGTATACAGACAATCCCATAGGTGATGTGGTACGTAAACAAACAAGGGGGTACCAGATCCTACCTCTTTGCAGAATGGCTATGATAACCTGGGAGATAGCAACTCATCTAATTTGAATCTGCAAGATTCATACATTCCATCACAGCAAACCTGGTTGCAGGCAAACTCAGCAGGATCAGGACAGACTTCCATGAATGAAAACGTCATCCTGTGGTCTTACAAAAATGTATCCATCTGTGATGAATACCTCAAGTACATCTATTGTCCTCCTTTCATAGCAGACAACTAGAGAAAATCTGCTCCAGAACTCCTTGCATACAGGCCTGGGAGACAGACACCTTCTCATTCCTATAGACAGGAATGTTTCTGTATGCTTTTCCATTAATTCCACTGATATCCTGAGATCTTCTGAACATCCAGAAGGACTCTCCAGAAAATTGTGGTGATGACTCCCTTTTGTTTCAGAGAACAGTGGTTTTCCCTTATTTTCAAACTGGCCAAGGATAATTACCAGCAATATCCTCACAGGCTGGATTTGCTCACACAAGACAAGAGTTGTTTGATACACCCTGACCTGAAAAATATTCTGCCTGGATGACAGAATTTTAATAACTTTTAGGCATAATTTTTTCTGAGGACATGCAGCGGGTAGTAAAGGCGGTAAAAAAAAAACTGCTAATAGGAAATTTTTGTTGTTGGTGTCAGTCCAAGAAGCAAGATACACTTTCAGGTCTGTTTTCCTCTGGTTCTGGTTCTTAATTATTTTTGTGAGTTACTGCCCTCTAGCCTTTCTTCTTCCTATATCAAGCTGCATTTGTCAGCCATTTCTGCCCGTCCACACTTTGATCTCCTCTTTCTAACTATACTCAAGTTAAATATTTATGAAAGGGGTGTTGCATATCCATCTGCCTAAGAAACAGGTGGATCCTCTTTGGGATCTCAGCTTTATACTTGAAAAGCTTACTCTTTCTCTATTTGAACCAGCTGATCAGGCTGAATTTTGGGTTTTTGACATGAAAGACTGTTTTACATATTGCTCTGACATCTGCACAGAAGTGTTGCTGATTCAACCAGCAGTCTGAGACCATACTATGAATCAGCACCCCAACTGCCTGAGCTGTTCAAGTGAAGAGCCAAAAAAAAAAAAAAGCAGTTTTGTGTAGTAAGCTGATCGCTGCCTTGTAAATGAGCTGCTTATTACAGTTAGATCTACACCCATATATTTGTTCTATGAGAACACTAACCAGGTGGCCAGATGCACGACATGCCCCACCCCCCATCCCCCACCCCAGCCATTCAGGTGCCATTTCTGTGCCCTGCCCCCAACCGTGCTTATCATTTTTTATTTAAAAAAATTATTATTTTTTATACTGTAGCAAACAGTTGCTAACCTTTATAACCTCTCTGCATGGAGAGCTATGGAGATCATGTTTTAATTTTTTTTTTAAATTTCTTTTTAAACTGTAGCAAACTACTGTAACAGTTTATACCATCTGTGCATGGAGTGCTACAGTGCTTAGGTTTTAAGTAATTTTTTTTTTTTTCACTTTTAAACGGTAACAAACTGCTGTCTACAGTTTAGACCACACATAGAGAGCTACACTGCTCAGGTTTTAAAAGCTGGTATTGCATTAAAGATAGATCAGGATTGGCCAATCACGTCCCTCAACAGTTTGCACCCAGGGCAGTTGCCCAGCTCACCCTGCCTAGTTACACTATTGTATCTGCATTACAATCACTTATGTTGAGTCAGAACTAATCCTACTTTTATGTTTAAAGTGACCACAGAGATTACTTTGAGCTACACTATTAGTATCCCTGACTTCTGCATCAAAGGTGAGTGGGCTACCGGTTGTGTCGCTGACGCTATAACAATACCTAGACCCTGGAGCAATGTTTGCTTAAGTGTCTTGCATAGGATCACACAACAGACAAGGGAAGGGAATCAAACTCTGTACCATCTTCCAGGAGGTCTCTACAAGTATTCTCAAGACAGCAACTTGGTCCTCTATTCACAGTTATAGAAAGCAGTGCAAACTGGACACCTTTTCCAGGTCCATAACAGGCTTTGCTAATGCCATTCTCCAGGGGCTCCTGGAGTCTTAATTTGTTAGTCTCCTCCCTTTGTTAGTTTTGTATGCTATGATAATCTTTACATATAGCTTAGACTGCTGCTACAGTGATCTACAAGAGCATACTCTGTTATGGTAAGTTTACTTACACAGCTGTACTGTCTACAGTGTAAATGAGGCCTTGTCATAACAGGGCAGCACTATGGTGGATCGCTTTACCATTTTGAATTAGGATAGAAACACTACCAACTTTCAAAAAGGGTTTAGACAGTTGGCTTGAAATTAGACTCTATGACTGTATCGTAATTGTTGGCAAACTCTTTAAAGGCATTTCTTAGGCTCTAGGATTGTAATTAGAACACAATTAACACTGAATTTTATCTGTATTACTGGCGTTAAGCTGAGTGCATTCAATACATACTGTAAAAATTGTATGTCTCTTTTTCTGTTTGTTATTTTCAGGGACAGAATGTCAAAACTTAGCCAAAGTTTGGAAAGTTTTAGAATGTTACCGTGTGTCTATGTGTTCATGAATGTATGTATGCATCTATTTACATATAATGATATACGTATACATATAGATAGATAGATATAGAGATATAGATGTGTGTAAGTGTGTATGCGTATGTGCACACATACACGTGCATACACTATATGTATAAGTATATATATATATATATATATATATATATATATATATATATATATATATACACATACACACATGCACACAGACACATATGTATATATCTACAGATAGCTGGAATGTTACATTGCCTAGTCAATTTGTCAATGCTGTTTTAAAAATGTATGATTATATTACCTGCTTGCTGAACTGGAGCCTGTAAATTGTGTGTAACTTGGTAATCATTTTGTGATTTTTACTGGATGTTCTACCTTGGAGCTTTTCTCCCCAGGCCTCCGCTGAAAATGGACATGTATCCATTCAGACTATCCCGGTCAACAAATGTAAAATAAATAAATTATATATATATATATATGTGTGTGTGTGTGTGTGTGTGTGTGTGTGTGTGTGTGTGTGTGTGTGTGTGTGTGTGTGTGTGTTTACATTAACAGCTCAGGTTCTATGAAATTGTGTAGAAGGCTTTTATATGTATCATAATCACCTAATTACATTTGGCAAAAGCAAGCGCAACAATCAAACAGACACCCACAAACACAAAGTTCCTTCATTTTACTGTGAATATGCTTAGATTTTCATTATATTTTATTTATTTATTTTATTTATTTATCATTTGTTTATCGGGAAAGTCAGACTTGGAACAAAGCCAATTTTCAGCAGAAGCCCAGGGAGAATTGCTCCAGACGCATGTCTTTATAACGTAGGAGGAAACCGGAGCATCCGGGGGACACCCACATGAATGCAGGGAGGACATGCAGACTCTGCACAGAAGACACCCCAGCTAAGAAACAAACCAGAGACCCTCTTGTTCTGAGGCGACAATGCAACCGCTGGATATATGTAATAGCTGGGCTCTTTTTCAGAAACAGGAGCCACTGTTTTTTACTTTTTAGTTATAACAATAAATGTGTCGAAACAGCAATTTTTATTTTAAGATAACTGTTTTGTTTTCTTATAACTATTATATTACAAAATTTAATCTGAGTAAAGAAGTTCCTAGTCAACTGAAAAATGTCAGCTGAATAGCTTTATTTTAAGAGCTCTCCCGATTTTTAAAATGCCTGTAAAATTTTTCAGAGGAATTAAAAGTGAGTCAAAGTGGTACTCATTTAGTTAACATAAAGTAATAAGGTATACCAGCCTGGAAAGAGAAAGGAAAATGTATATTTTCCAAAACATATACTTGCTACTTTAAGGAATTTTCTGAATCATCATGATTACCTTGCCCTGCTTTCTCTTTCTCAGAGAGCTCTCTGGAACATTTCTGTCAGGGAGATGTGTTCTCTCAAACTCTCCATTTAAGAAATATAATACTAAAACAAGAAGGTAAAGAGTTTTTGGCAATTGGAAACATTCGTTTGAGTTATTTGGCTTCATCTAGTTTCCATTAAAAGGTTAGCTTCTTCTGCCAACTAAGTGCTAACCAGTAGATTTACAACTCTTCTGCCTTGGAAAGAACAATATTGGATGATTTTTGACTGCATGGGTTAAATTAAGAGTTTGCTGACTTTGGAATGTTTTCAAGAAGCTACTGCAGCAAGCATAGATATTTCTTCCCTGAAAAAGAGTGCAACATTACATTCTTTATTTACTTTCACCAAGAATGGTTGCTATCCTTTCTTTCCAAATGTTTCATCCCACTTTTTTGTAAAGGAATCAGGCATTTAACCACATCTCTTATGATTCAAGCCTTCTATTTTCCTTATAATAATTTAGCACAGAACTGCAGTTTGGCTGCAGTTGAGAGAGGGAACTCAAAGCAAACAAATAAATTCATATTGCTTCTGGCTCTTAGTGGATTTGCAAAATTCAAAATGTGTGAATAAATTCACCAGCATTGTCAAATAAGTCCAAAATACCATTCTAATTTTGTAGCAAGATCAACCAGTGCTTTGAGAATATCAGGAAACATATTTCTCTCATTTATGTTTGTTCTTATCTTCTGTTATACTATTCCAAAGAATAGGATAGGGAAACAACATAAGCTTGTAACTCCTGGCAAGTTGAGTTTCAAATGATTCATAGTTAAGTTCTGCTAGTTTATTTGAGCTGTGAAGCCAATACCACTTAGATTTTAGGATTTTAAAGCTGATGTCTTTGATAAGTTGCATTTTTAAAAAACCTATTTTTGTAGGGTGAAGCTACATGCAAAGCACTATACTTTTCAGAAATGTCAGTCTTTTCACATTCATTCATTCATGATGAGCTGTATTCCATATACTTTTGCTGTTATCATTTTGTTATGTGGTACTTTTTAGCTTTTTGTGGTGGTGCTGGGGTAGCGTTGTCACCTCACAGTAAGACGCTGTCCGGTTCGATTCTCAGCTAGAGCGTCTTCTGCGTGGAGACATGCGTGAATGGGTGTACCTTCGTTGAAGGTTGTGCATCAGGGCTGGTAACTCGGCATGTAAATATCAACTACCAATCATTAGCGGACCGGAGTTCCGCTGTGGCAACCCCTAACTGGGAAAAGCCGAAAGACACAACAACAGCAACAACAACATGTTTGGAACTTGCTTACAAAGATATATATGTGTGTATTATATATATATATATATATATATATATATATATATATATATATATATACACATATATATGGGTCTAGTTCATAACATCAAAATCCTACAGTATCAAATCCCAAATCTTCGAGAAAAAATTAACGAAAACTCACTTCAGCGAAAGACCAGATCGATGAATTGATTCCCAGGGTAAGTAATCACTTATACCAATAGTCATGAAAACGAAACTGCACCATCCCCAAACCACCCAGGTGGGGGGCTATGCCCCCACACCCCCCTAACTAATATTCCAACTCTGAGATTGCTCTACGGTTGGAAAAAGGGCAAAGTTTACCTTGTTGGCCAACAAGTTACTTAGCCTGGGAGGAATAGATTCGCTAATCCGGTCTTCTGCTTAAGTGAGTTTTTGTTGATTTTGTCTCGGCAATGTAGGATTCGATATTGTCGGATTTCAATATTTTCAGGTAGACCCATATATATATATATATATATATATATATATATATATATATATAGATAGATATAGATATAAATATAGATATAGATATGTATAGCTATACACCTATGAATCTATAAACCTATAAAAATGATAGGTTTCGCAGTGGAAATAATTTATGTATACATTATAGTTTCTTAGATTATGTTTATGTATTTATGAATTGACTGTTTTGTACATAATTCTGTATTTTACTACATTTATTAATATCATGTTTACAAGACAGGTAATCATTAGAATATATAGTAGTAAATTTAAGCAGCTAAATTAATTATCATAAATAAAAGAAGGAGTGTACAAACAGTGCTTGGTATCACAGTTAAGCAAACAATACACAGAGCTGCAAAAATGAAACCTTATTGCATGCTGTTAAACTCATTATGTGGTAAATTATTCAAAAATAGTACCATGTATAGGGTAAATAAAATCGGGTTTCTGTTAAATGATCAAAGATGCATTCTTTCGAATGCCTCTTGATCGAACGTGAAAGCACGAAAAGGCAAAATAGCGAAACGGCATATAAGCAAATTCTTTCCCTGGGAAAGAAATCGCTTGGCCGCTTCCATTACTTTGCCATTTTTTTGACTGTAGTGTGATTTCCGAGTTGGTATATTTAACTAGGGGGGGTGTGGGGGGCACAGGGTGAAGCCCTCCACTTTATGTAATGTTTAAAAATTTTTTTTTTTTGAGATTGTAAGCTTTCGCTTACATGGGTTCGATAAATCATCGTTCACTTTTTTAAACATTCGATGATTTAACATAGACCCAATAAAATCATAGGTTAGACACATTAGTAACATAGAACAATTAGAGTGCTGTATTGAGAATGCAAAACCTTATGAGTAGCATAACTGGTTCTTCCATCATGAAAAAAACAAAAAAACTGGACTTAGCATACATTGACTAATGTGGTAATATGAAGTGGCTTTGTCCCCTTCCACTGCATACTTCTTTCCCAGACGTGGCTAAATTAGTGTGAGAGATCTTGGGGAAATGGGTTATCAGTGACCTGGTGTTGAGATACAGCTAGATAAATTATTAGAATATCATATGAGCCAGTCAATGCAGTATTTGCTATATGACACTATTACTAAGTATAATATTTCCTGTTCATACTGTGACAGCACCTGAAAAATAACTGTCTTGTTTCTTTTTATTTATGAGAAGACCATGCCTTTAAAAAGGTGTGATTATTCCAGAGGTGGAGAAACTGGGGGGGGGGGGGCATCAGCAAAAGATGGAGCCCTATGGAGGTCTTGAGTATGGTACATAGGTTCATAGTTTTATATGTGTTTATTGGTTAATGACCACAAGGGCCTTTTTAAGCCTATCCACGCATCGCAAACCTATGACACGTTTTTATACCCTTGAGAAGTGTGAGCAGGGGCTTGGTAGATGACAAATTTACAAGCAGGGGCCTGGGAAATGACCCAGTACAGACTGCCTGTGTCCGTTAGAGACATATGTGCCAAACCAGGGATGAATTTCCTATTCCCCATCCAGTTGTGCAGGTTTCACTTGAATTGGGGTAGGGGAACTCTGCTTCAAGTTCAACTTGGACAATTGGATGGAGAACAGGAAATTCATCCCTGGAGTCTATCACATTTGCTCAAAACCACTGGCTTGAGTTCATATTTTTGAAAAATTCAAAGGTCAAAAAATAATTTTGTCTACATACAAGTTGATTAAAAATTCACAAAATTCCAGTATTCACAAAGTTCCAGTAACAGTAATTTCACCATAGTACTTCTTATGAGATTCAAACCCCAACACCCTTTCAATACAGAATGCAGTCACCACATACCCCAATATAGTTGACACTAACACTACATGTAAACCTAAATGTATCTGCAACCCTTAACCTAAAATTAACATGACTTTTCCCGTAAGTGTATTTTTAACCCTTTCCCTGGTGTTGTACATTACTTTCACCCTAGCTCAGATTGTAATAAAAAACAAGATCTTATTCCAGTGCCAAGATTGGCAATGACACCTCAAAGGTCAAAGTCCACACCTTTAACCATAATATCACCAACGTCTACAATGCAAAACTTGGTTATTGAAAATACACTTTTGATTTCATCATTCAAACAATGAGTTACATTTTAAAAACATGCTATTATACTTTTAAAGTATTTTTTTGCAGGAAGGTTGTATACCTTTGGACTTTTTTTAACACCTTTCTTAAATTATCACTTGGGACATAGGCACACATACATTAATAAAAAAGAAAGTAAACCATATTAACATTTTACCTTTACATTTACTGTAACATTGGACTTAGTATATTCCCACCCAATTTGCTGTGTTGGTCTTTTAAGTCCAAAGATTTCAATCATATTCCTCATAATTACAATGAGAAGCTCTTCTTCAAATACTTTTACAGTAAACAGTCTACCAAATAGCATTTTATTTGATGTAACATTCATACAAATTGCTTCTGTTTCATTCAGCATTCACATTAATGGCATTCCATCTAAATGACTTAAGCAAACTGCTGTTAAACAGACTAGATCAAATGGTAAGTGAAAAAGTGACAAACTCAATTGCAGTATAAATATGTAGGTGGAAGAGGTGAACTACACTGAATGTTCAGTGTCTTCTTTCCTTAATCTTCTGTGTTTGTTTGTGTCACACTGCCAGCCCAGCTATGGGGAATTTTGTAAATATTTATATGTAAGTTGTGAACATTGATATAATTTATACAGAAGTGTGTGTAAGGTACTGAGCTAAAATGTAACTACACCATGCCCTACTGGAATAGAACAGGAATGTACCTACACTATTGTAATTGTTTAGATGTATGTATTTTAACAGGAGATTAGCTTGCACAACTTAAGAATAGTTGAGGTTAAGTTACTTTATAGCTGGGCCATAAATACAAGGTGTTATCTCTCAATTTCAATGCAGTAGCAGAAACAATGTCTAGGGCTAGAAGTTTTTGTATTGTCTTGAAAGAGAAGTAGTTTCTATGTTTGAGATGTAGAAGTGCTTTATTGTTTTATGACTTCCAGGATCTGCAAACATCTGAAAGATATGTGTTTTTCACAGAGAGATGTTAAACTCTGTTAGTTTCTGACAATGGAGGTTTAGCTTGGGAACTGAAAGTCAGGTGACAAAAAGTGATGTCATCCAAGTTAATCCAGCAGCAATATTTGATATTAATTTAAGCACTCTAAAAGCTTGATAAAGGACTACACCAAAGCAAAGAAAGCATGGACACTGATATTAGCACTTTCATTCACTTTATTCCTATGAACTTCTTCAGAAAACTTAAACCCATCCCCAGACTTCACTTAAATATAAAAGTCATGTCACATGTCTCACGATGTCATTAATTAAAACTCCATTCATTTAAAAAATACTTAAAAAATAAATGCACAATTAATAAATACTTGTTTTCCACATAGTAAAAACATTATATATTTACACAAAAATGATTAAACTATTTTGATTGCAAAAACACTTGATATTAATGGTGTCATTTAAACCTGGCTCATGATCTGCACCTAGATAAATTTGCCACAGAGATTCCTTACACTCCAGCATTAACTTATAATCACCCGAAAATGAATTAAAACTAACACTGTCTGTAACAAAAAAGGAGAATTTTTTAAAATCAACACATACATAAAAATATTGTGCTTTGTAGTCCTTTATCAAGCTTTTGCATTTGCTGTAGTGTCTAAGTTTTTGGTTTACCTTTAATTTAAGAACTCGAGAGAGAGACAATGCATTTTGTATTTTGTCTTTGACCTAACAGCATCAGCTTGAAACATCCTCTCACCTCTGCACTTGCCTTGCTGTAAGTACATTTTTAGGACATAGTAACTATTCTAGATTCAGACAGGTATATAGTAAAGTGTAGTTTAGATGTTTTCTTTATTTATTTGAGACTGTCCTGAAATGTTGTTTTAAATATTTCCTGTGATTTTGAACTCTGATGTAACTGTTTACTTATTGAGTATTGTCTTGTTCTTTTATTATTTATTATTAAATATATTTAAACATTTTAATTGTGGCTGGTCTGTTTAGAGATATTTAAGCTCTTAGAGTAATTGCAGCTCTATTTGATGACACTGTACAGGCTACTCCTAAATAGTCTTGCTTTTGGTCAGACTACCATTCAGATTAATAATTGTTGTTTTAAATATTTCCTATGATTTTGAACTCTGATGTAACTGATTACTTACATAGTATTGTCTTGCTCTTTTATTATTTATTATTAAATATATTTAAACATTGTAATTGTGGCTGGTCTGCTTAGAGATATTTAAGCTCTTAGAGTAATTGCATATATGTTTGGTGACACTGTACAGGCCTTTCTTAAATAGTCTTGCTTTTGGTCAGACTACCATTTGGATTAATAATTGTTTTAAATATTTCCTATGATTTTGAACTCTGATGTAACTGATTACTTACTGAGTATTGTCTTGCTCTTTTATTATTTATTATTAAATATATTTAAACCTTTTAATTGTGGCTGGTCTGTTTAGAGATATTTAAGCTCTTAGAGTAATTGCATATCTGTTTGGTGACACTGTACAGGCCTCTCTTAAATAGTCTTGCTTTTGGTCAGACTACCATTTGGATTAATAGTAACATTACACAGTAGGATTGGACACCCTTTGTTAAGGACCTTAAAGCAGCTGATAAGTAGTGGCTGGTGGCAGTGAAAACTACCTTATAGACTGAGTGAAAGGGACCATAGCTAGAAAACCTGCGCTAACCTTTCCCAGGTGTGTGGGTGTGTTTGTATATAAATCAAATCTCAAGGAGTGTATGTGTCAGCTACTTGGGCAGGGACATGAAGCACTGGTTGGACAGAGAGGATACTGGAAATTTTGGTTTGGCCACTCAGCTGAGAGCTCAACCCTATAGCTGTGCCAGTGGGGAGTCTTATTGGGGATCTGGAGAAAGATGGAGAAAGCCAGCCCCAGAGTGACTGTGACCTCTGTGTGTTCTTAAGGGAAATTGCACTTTACTGTGTGTACTTGCCATCCTCCCAGTGTTTCATTCCCCACTGTTGCCAGTGGTAAGGACTGAGGCTCCTTGATTACTGGGCCAGTGCTGGGGCATTGCAGTTTTTATGCATGACAGCTACAGTCATGAGGTGTTTAGCATTTTAATTATCAACTAATTAAGAAATTTGCTCCCATAAATGCCAGTGTCAGCAAATACAGAATTGTACTGAAGCTTTGCTTACAGAATTCACAAACAGCAGTAGCATGGACACAAATTTGAGTGTTTACATGTACAACTTTGCTATGTTATGAGAATTGCTGAGAAACATAATGTGTGGCTCCTAGCAAAGTCCTTACAAGTTTTATTGATGTAAATGAGGAGGAAATATGAGAATTTTGTTAGAATGGGGATAAAGTAAAGAGGAGCATACAAAATGACACAGGGAGCGAAACAGTGGGAATGGAGAGGAGAAAAAAGGGTATACTTTTGGGGATGACGACATGTGCCCTTTTTATTTATTTATTTTTTCAAGAAGCATACATGAGAGAGAATGTAAGGGTAAGGCAGGTGAGAAAGATCATATGGAGATAGAAACAAACCTAGAAAAACAAACCCAAAAAGGATTCAAATACCAGCAAGTGAAGAGCTAACACACAGTAGATATACACATAATGACAGAGGAAGGACAGTAGCTGATAGAGAGAGGATTAGACTGCAAACTGGGGAGGAGGTGACACACAAGGAAGGTATACACCATGATTGGAGAAAGTGTGGAATAATGGCTACATTTCATGCTACCCTGGCAGGACCCAAGCAGAGGTCAGTCCTCTCCATGACTGCTCTGTCCACCGGAACTTGCTTCATTTGGCAAGTTTTACAGTGTCAGGTAGCAGTCTAACTCTGTTAGTTGCACAGAGACATTTTCCCAGCAACCAGTGTGGGTGTCAAACTGCCTGTCTGCCAACACTGTCAGGAACTCTTTTAACTGCAGCTGCTACTGTCAGGTAACATACTGGGACCTACCTGTAGTTTCACAATAGGTACAACACCACCCTCTGTCAGTGATCTACTGCTGGAGAATCCTGAGGATTACTCCAGGTCACTTCCCACCATATGACCAATTTCATCCCATGAAGAAGTAGGCCTGGAGGTGGATGGAGATCCAGAAGGAGAAGGCTGGGCAGGATGACAGAGTGGAGGCCACTTTCACACCACAAATACAACTGTTACTGATACTGCATAAGTTAGTAACAGAAGTGGAGGAAAATAAAACAAGAAATATCAAATTAAAATATAAAGATGGGATAGCAAGAAAGAGAAACAGAAAAAAAAAACATTAGTATCATGTCTGTGTCTGACTAGCAAGCATACAGGTAGCTACAGAATGACTATGACAAGGCATAGGACAGTTACAGTCCTATTGGAAGATGTCAGTACAAGGGCTCAGTCTTGCATATTCTCCATGGTCCCAGAAAGTATTTCTGATAGTAATGTAATTAATGTGCTGGGTTGGGCAGCAAAGGCCATGGAAGATATGTGAGACTGTCCATATGGATATGTTATGAGGGAAGTGGAAAAGTTAGGGCTCTGTGGACATGACCACAGTTACAGAATATGAAGGGCAAAATGTTTACCAGAATATGTAAGTCAAAAATACTTACAGTGCCAATATGGTATACTAAAGGCAGACAGTACAGTGGCAATGTCATGGGCATCTGTTATCATATGGTGGGCAAGTACCATGATGTAATCTAAACTTTTAGAAAGGACAGAGTAGTCAAATGAAGAACACCATATTTATGCTATGCATAAGGGCACATGTGTGGGTATTTTATGCGGTACTGCATAGCAAATGTGGGAAAATATGTATGTTGCATGTTATTGGACCACTAGGGCAGCAGCAGCAATGGGTACAGCACACTAGTGGAACAGCAGGCTTGGATGTGTGGTCCTGTGTTGTAGTAGGCATGATGTAAGGATGATGTTGTGAATGGCTTATGTATGCTTATGTTTGCCAATGTGAAGACGAGGAATGCACTAACATGTCCTGTTCATGGCTCATTTCTGCTACAACTATGGACAGAGTAGGTTTGTTCAGAAGTATGTTGTGTTGCTGCCTTCTTGGTGTTACAATCACCAAAACATAATTACACCTTAACGTAATATACTGATAGAACATCCAATATATGGCTATACTAAGGCAGTCATCTTACCTGCAACTGCATAAAATGCTAGCATATTTTTCATTCTGTCTTCTGTGGTGCATGAGAACCAGAAATGCTCCTTCACATGCTGTAACATGGCATCAAGAAACAGAAGTAGCATCCTTAAGGCAGATGCCTGGAATCTTCTTCTTCTTCTTTCGGCTTTTTCCCGATTAGGGGTCACCACAGTGGATCATCTGTCTGCTCATGATTGGCAGTGGAGTTTTACAGTGTCCAGTTGCCAGCCTGGCGCCCAACCTTCCACAGAAGGCACGCACACACTCACACCTAGGGCCAGTTTAGAGTGTCCAATCCACCTACTGCATGTCTTTGGGATGTGGGAGGAAAACGGTGCACCTGGAGAAAACCCACGCGACCACAGGGAGGATATGCAGACTCCGCACAGAAGGCACCCTAGCAGAGAATTGAACCGGAGAACCTCTTGCTGTGAGGTGGCAATGCTAACCGCTGCACCACTGTGGCCACCCTAGAAGGTCCCTGTAGCCAGTATTCTTAAAGCTACATATATTTCAGTGACAACAGGGATGAAAATTCTGTGTATCCCATAAGCCTGACTATGAGGACAATATTTCAATGCCAACTACTGCATGGTATCTCTGTCCACATGGTAACAGTCCACTATTTCTTTCACATGGAGGGGATGAAATGTTATGTGCAGTTGGATGACTCGATGGCTTGGGGGGCTAAAGTCATGCCTCCATGGCTACTGGCTTTGAGAACAAACATGCATATACACATCTGTTAAACCTATGGGAGCACCTAACATGTTTTGACAGTATCTGAACACTGAGATATTTCTGCAAAAAAAAAGCTAGTCTAGTGGTTATTGCTCTGCCATGTTGTTTACCCTCATTTGCATTCACCATAACCTCCATTTTTAATAATGCTGCTCCTTTCCATCTAAGTATGAGCTCATCTGCATAGCATGCTGACGGTGGTATTTCACTGTCTAGAGTAGTCATGCTATATGTGTCTTTGACTCACCCACTCACTGCATGTGGCTGCTTGTTGTGCTGTTTTGCCTACCCCGATGTGCTAATTGTTTCTGCATCCTAGGATACATGCATTATCTATTGCTTGCTTTTTTATTGAATTTAGAGGTATGATATTTCAATTTGTTTTTCCCCTTCAGAATGAGTTTTGACAAAAATCAGTGGTGTGTGTTTATATCTTTGTGTTTGTGCATGTGTGATGGCTAAAACTAGACCCTTTAAGACTATTCTACATACTTGTTTAAAATATGTAAAATAATCTTGTTGGATCTAAATATTTTATATTTTAATATGAATAGTAATTTGATTTCTTGTCAGACATTCTTATTTATTAATGATGCTATTCTGCAGATACTGAAAATACGTATAAAGGCCCTTGTAAAAGTAGGTACATCGAGCTGGAAGTCTAGACATCTAATTAGCATACAATTTGAATTCCAAATTGTATATAACTGTCCCTGCTTCCGTGCGTACCACTCTGAAACATGTTTAAAAAACAGATAGCAATAAAAAAATATGGAAAAATAGAAGCACATTATCAATCACAGAGCAAAATCTGTAGATTTTAATGTAATTTGTTGCAAAATTCTGTCGGAATGTTTTGTTTTTGTCTCTCAATATAAGATATAAGATGTGGGCCCTTCTTTAAATTATTGATGCTAGTAGTATGTTGATCATGTAGTGTGGTTTTCTGTGTACAAAACAGATTGAAAAATCATGTGTGAAGAGGGAAGATTCAGAAAATTGTGTGAAGGGGTATAAATCAAGCCTGAAAATAGGGCCATGTACATCATATGCTGGGGTGAATCAAGCCTGAAAATAGTTACATTCCTCCAAAGTAGAGGCAGTTGTAAGGTCTACTATTCTATTATAGCCTAGTTTATGAGAGTTACATGCACTTTGGATCGACTGAGTCTTCTGAAAGCCATAAATCTTCCTTGCGTAGTGGTATCGGCTGCTCCTTTTTACTTTTGCTGATGCATCTCATTTACCAAAGCAGCACCGTTTTAACTGCCTGCTGCAAAAGGTTTGTCCTTTAGATGTCTTTGATGAATCGGGGAGCATGCATACATATCCCTTTTTGTTTCTAATATTAACTACTTTCTGTCCCCTAGTATGTTTCTGTCCTCCTCCCAATTCTTGAAACTCAGATATGAAGTTGTTTCCTTTCTCCTTTAAAACCCTGTCGTGCTCTACACCATTCATTCCCCTTCAAAAACTTCTTTCCTTAATTTTGCACCTTCCCAACATGTGTAGTTAGATGGAAATATTAGTACCACCCTTGAGAAAGTTACACTTTTCCTTTCTAGTCCATTTGTGGTGTTATTTGTAAAGATAATACAGCTGTCCATAGGAAGCCAATATGGTGGTCCCCTGCTATAAACAAACTATACAACAGAAGGAAGAAACTGTTGCAGAAAAGAGGACAATCCCAGGATGCAAAAAACTCCCTCACCAGCCTCAGTAAGAAGCTGAGATCCCTCATAAAATCCTCAAAAGCTAGTTATGAAAATAAAATTGCCAAAGAATCCAAAGAAAACCACAAGGCATTCTATAGTTATGTCAAGAATCTAAATTTCAATGCTCAGATCTGCTCTGAGCTACAACAGAATGGCATTAAATATACTGATCCCAAGGATATTGCCAATATCCTGGCAGATCAATTTAGTGCCAACTTCACCCCTCTCTCACCCCATAAAGGACCCATCTCAATACCAAAAGATTGCCAAATTCCGATAACCACGGCCACACAGGTAGAAACTGCACTCGCCAAAGCTAAGAATACAGCATCCATGGGACCAGATGACATCCCAGGCTGTGTACTACATGAACTACAAAATAAACTGGCACCTCACCAAAGTGTCATGTTTAATCATAGCCTCACCTCAGGCTTCGTGCTCATTGAGTGGCGCACAGCTACAGTTATCCCACTCCACAAGAGAGGATCCGCCTTGGATCCCGGGAACTACTGTCCCATCCGTCTGACAAGCCTGATCTGCAAGGGCATGGAATGCATTATCATGGAACTTATAAACAAAGACATTGGCAACCTTCAAACACTGGACCCCACCCAGTTGGGGTTTGTGAAGGGCCGATCTTGTCTCCTGAATCTGATTGACTTCTTTGAATCAGTCTCCAGAGCTGTGGACGAGGGTAAGGTGGCCCACACAGTCTATCTGGACCTCGCCAAGGCCTTCAACACCATCACCCACTCTGGAATCATAGATAAACTTACTAAGCTGGGCATAAATCCTTATGTCACTCGATGGGTTGCCAACTGGCTTACTGACAGAACCCAGACTGTAAAAGTAGCTGACTCCAAGTCCAGCTCCAGACAAGTGACAAGTGGAGTACCTCAGGGTTCAGTCCTGGGACCAGTCTTGTTTGGCATCTACTTCCCTGAAGTACAGGCCAACACTATGGGACTCTGGCTAACAAAGTTTGCAGATGACTGCAAACTGCGAGCCATTATTGAATCCCCAAATGATGTGGATATTCTACAAAAAGGCCTTACAGAAACAGATGCCTGGTGCCAGAGCCATGGGCTCAAGCTTAATGCCAAGAAATGTATAGTTATCCCCTTTGGAAAAAACATGTACTCATGAATTACCCATAGGTGGCAGGACGCTAAACATTGAAACTGTGATGAGAGACTTGGGAACAGAGGTGGACAGTGGTCTCACTTTCGATAACCACATCGCCACAACAGTCAGGAAATCCTTTTATGTGGCACACCTCATCACTAAGGGCTTTTCATCCAGAAAAAAGGAAGTCATTGTCCCACTGTACTCATCTCTCATTAGACCCATTATAGAGTATAATGCCCCATTTGGTATGTACCTCACAAGACATCTGCAACAGCTGGAAAGGCCACAGAAATACCTCACTAAAAGAATCACAGGCCTAAAGCAGATGCCATATGCTGACCATCTAAAAAAACTCCAGCTATACTCTGTGGCATATCATCTACTCAGAAGCGATCTCTGCTTAACATACAAGGCCATGCCAAACCCTGAGCTGTTAGACATGCTCCACTTAAAGAAATCCCAATCCCTCAGAGCGACATGCTCCAGGGATCTAAACCTTGTCATCACAATGAACAAATCATGCTGGAGGGAGAGGTTCCTGACCCAGAGACACCCCATACTCTGGAATAGACTTCCCATACATGTCAAGCAGAGCACCTCATTGGCCCTCTTCAAAAGGAACCTTGATGATTGGGTGGGAGATAGGGAATTCACCCCAGGGATCATGTCAGTCGCCCTGCTAGACAGGGGCCCAGAGAAGTAAATATTGTGGGAAGAAATATCCAGGGAATTGTTATGGCTAGGCTTGCATAGGCCCTAGGTCCGACAGCCTAGTACCAACCTATGAACCTATGAAAGATTCCTTGAGGGCACAGTGTTGTGGAATAATCATTTCAATTTTGCTGCCGCCAGATCTGTGGGAGGCTTAGCAATACATCTGCAACTTGTGATTAAAATGGTCAGTAGTGGTACATTATTGTAGTAAGAAGTTTGGTTAGTTCAGTCATAGAATAAATATGTATGCTTTTTCTTATTGCTTTGTTTTGTTTATGTGTGTAAAGCAGCATTGCTGCATTTGTGTTTATGGGTATGTGTGCACATAACTAGGAGAGCTGTTGACTGTCCCACCATCTTAGACTGCTGCAGAGTGGACTCATCCACTTTGCCACAGGTGAACTAACCTTGAAGATGACTAAATTTTTATGGGATGCAGGGGGGGGGTACAACCTCCACAGTGTGTGTGTGTGTGTGTGTGTGTGTGTGTGTGTGTGTGTGTGTGTGTGTGTGTGTGGGGGTGGGTGGCTTTGGCCCACTGTATTTTGTTTTTTTTTTGTTTTTGTATTTTATGATTAGCAAATCTAATGTTGCTTTAGTGTTATGTTTAACAAATCTAGTGTTGCTTCAATGACACTAGCTTGTATATTGATGTTCTTTCATTCTTGTGACTTTAGATGCTACATTATGATCTGATCTGAAGAACATTGCAGAGCTTAGGCTTCATTCCTTTAGCTTTAGCACCATATATCATCACCCTGTCTGCGTTTTACACACACAGCTATTATCTGACTAGATTTATATTTCTTGAGGCAATTCTAGACTGTCCTTCATGTTCACTTTTGTTGTTCGTTGAACTGCATCGAATACTTTGCTAAAAGTCCAGATATGTATTAAGATGTAAGGTTCTAAACTCATTCTATAATGCATGAAGGTACTTTTTCAGCTGGACAATATTGCATTATATTCCAGTATTAGAAATTATTGTCTGGCAAATTAAGCAAATAAAAATCCAGCAGAGAAACATTGGTTGTATTTTTTTAATGGGGTGAGCATCATCTTATTACAGGAACTCCTAAAAACTACCACAAATCAGAGAAAAAAAGAAAACACAAGTGTTTTGAAAATTGATGTAATACTGCATTTAACTTTTAATTAAATACTTCTTCTCCTTATGTATATTTGCACTGTCATTTTACTTTTGAAATACTGCTGAGTGCCAAGAGAAGATATTTTATTTCACTTCAGAGCCATACTCTTTTGCTTACCTTTCTATAACAAAAGACTGTAGTCAGATCCAATGTTGTCCATGCTTGTCTGATTCGACTTCTGGGACTCTGATCCAACTTGCATCCAGTCTTTTCACCCTTAAACCTTTGGCTCCAAGGCTCTGACTCCTCCCCACCCACAATTCCCTCTTCTTCAGAATACCTCAGGTCTCATTTGCCTCCTGAACCAAATGGTTGCAAGGGCTCGTCGTACCTCTCAACTGTCCAGATTTTCGCAGAATGTCCAGATTTTTTCCTCATATTTTTGGCCTGTTTCTCCAAAAATGTGGTTTTCTTGCAAATTATTGGCAAATTGTTGAGGACTGAAGTCAGAAAATAATGATAGAAATTTGAGTTTTAGACTTCGTATCCTATATAAAATTAATACTAATGCAAAACCTGTTATTCTATACTTTCTTAATGTATAAGAGCAATATTTAAGAATTGTCCCTATTTTTTGGGCCTTTGTCCCTGCCATTATTTATGGCTTTGTCCAGAGTTCTTGCTCTAAGAGGTTGAGAGGTATTGCTCTGATCTCCATTCTAGGATAAATCTTTCTAAAATTTTTCTAAAATCTTGCTATTCTTATAGCCTTACCTGGTGCTTTGCAGCTTTTCTTCCCTACCCGTTATCTTTTTTAGCAACCATTTGAATTTAAGTATTTACATGTATAGCATCAGATATTTGTTAGTAGTTTTTACCTTTTTGAATTAAGATTTACTATTAGAGTTAGTTATAGATTAGCATTTTTTCTTCTCTTTCCAATTTTTCATCAGTATGTAATGTAGTAGTGTTTTAGAGCTTAGTCTGTTACGTGTATGACATTTTTTATATTTATAGACATTTTCATTTACTGCCAGTATGGCTGATTTTCTTCTTTCGGCTTTTCCCGGTTAGGGGTCGCCACAGCAGAACTCTGGTCCGCTAATGATTGGCAGTCAATTTTTATGGTGCTGAGGTGCCAGCCCGATGCCCAACCTTCAACGAAGGCACACCCATTCATGCATGTCTTTTGAATGCCACTCAACCGCAGGGAGGACATGCAGACTCCACACAGAAAAGTTTTAAAAACTGTTCTACAGGTGTTAACAAAATTCTTCCTTAAGACCTCATTCCCTTTGTGTCTACTGCTTGGAAGCTGATCATTTGGACACAGACTGTGAGCCTGTGCTTCTTTTGACAACAAAACCCTTCAAAATAGAAGGGAAAAGTTCATTTTAAATGGTCTTCTTCCAGAGCAAACAGGTTCCTCAATTAAAACAGTGACACCACCTTCTCCGTCAACATCTAAAGAAAAGTAAAAAGGATCTCAAAACTGAAAGAATCTACTATTGAAATCAAGACTGCAGAGAAAGGGCTTGAGGAAAAAGAAAAAATGGTCTCCCAACCTCGCAAGTTTTCTTGGGTGCAGTGCTGAAAATAACAAAATCTTCAGATCCAAAGTCCTCTTGGATTCATTCTCCTTCTTCCCCACTCCTTTTCCCCCCAGAACTGGTTAGTCCTCAGCTTCATTCTCCAGTACTCAAACATTGGCCCAGGGCTCCCTCAATCACCTGTTCCTCTAGGTCACTCCATTCTTTGATGAGCCCTGCTAATGTGGAGGTTCCTGTGAATGCAGATACAGTAAGGGGTCCTCTCAGTTCCATCACCACAGGGCAAGCTGAGAACAGTACCGACGTCTCCACCATCAATGAATCCATTGCAGGTTCAATTTTCGGAACTTAAACCCTCAAATCCAAACATTCCCAGAAGACCTAGGTAGATGCCAGTAGTACCTTCCACATTAGCCCCAACTATTCCCTAGTCTCTCTTGACTCTGATTTTGTTGGATTGGGATGAGAATCGGAGCCAAAGCATCAGGGCCAGTGCCCGAGGAGATGGGGCAACCATGAAAAGTTTGAATCCATCCCCCCATCTTGGAGCCCCAGCACTCAACAGCCTGGCTCCATTGTCATCGTGAGAGCAGGGGCAGGTCAGGGCCTTTGAAGCTCTTTCTGTTCCTCCCATTAGAGATACGTCCTCAACTCCAGTTTCCTCTTTGTCTATCGAGGCTTTCCACAAGGTTCTTTCCAAGACAAGAGAGGAGGTACCTCCATCTTTTTCAAATCTGTCCCAGCTTCCTATGTATACTGTTGGGGACTCTGCTCCTTCACATTGACAGGGATAGTCAGTTGACAAAAGCCTCAGGGAAGTTCTGCCATTGAGTTCCCAGTCTGATTTGGAACCATTACCAGAGGTTTCCCAACAACAGGTCCACAGGAAGCAGTCTTGCAGATGGAAGCAATTAGTTTCATCACCATAATGTGTCATAGAAGACATGGATTAAGGTAAAGGGGAGGACTCACTGAGATCCCCTTTGGCGACATCTCCTTTGGTGAAATCATAGAACTGATGAAGCAGAAAGGGGAATTGTCCACCAGTATACCTTCCCTGGAATAATCTGTGTTCCTGGAGGCTTTTGGAGCTGGCTGTTCCACTGCCTGGGTGGTTTCACCTCCTAAAACCCTCATTGATTTGGTGGCTTAGAGGGCTTGGAAGCAGCCTGATGCAGGAAATTTAATTCCCAAGAAACCGGACAAGATTTTGGCTTCACCAAAGGATAGAATTCACTGGAGTAAAGACCATCCTGCAAATGCAATGGTCATTGTGGCAGCCACAAAGAAGGAACTCTTAAAAGAGAGTATATCTGTCCATCCCTTAATAGGGAATCCAGGGCTTTGGGCAGATTTGGCAAATGGACTTACACTTCAGTGACTTTTTTCTTTGAGAGTGCTGAAATATCTTGTCCATATTAAACTCTTACAAAGAGAATTGACCACAAAGATCAGCAATTCTGTTTCAGGTAATTTGTCAGTGGATATCTAGAAGAATGTGGAATCCCAGCTATCTACCTTAAATTCCCTTTGTAATGTTTCTATGCATCTGCTTTCCAATGCAACCAATAGAACAGCTAGAGTAGCAGGTGCCAGCATAGCTATATGCTGCCATGCCTGGATGCAGCTGTGTGATTTTTCAGAAGGCTTTAAGATGTCCTTCCTTAATGCACACTTGGATGGTTCCATTTTGTTTGGACCTAAGGTTAAGGAAACAGTCACCAGAAGCAGACAGGATGGTAAGACTGTTTGTTGTGGGAATGTGCTTCTCAACTTCTTAACTCATTCACTCAAATGGTGCTCATGAAGTTTGCACTGTTACTTCCAATGAATGGAGCCTAAGGCTTTTGACAGAATCAAATTATGTCCTCACATTTCAAACAAATATTCATATCTCTGGAACCATAGGGATTATGAAAGAAGTATAAATGGCAAACTCTTCAGCACAAACAATTTTTGTAGCGGTAGTATTCTTTAGGTTCTAGGTCTTATACTGAATTTTATAAGTCACAGTAAACACAGTCCCCACGATTCATGAAGCTCGCGCCAGGTGCAGAAGTAGCGTCGGCATTCTAACACCAAATATGGCCGCAGAGCGATTCAGGTACGAGCTTTTTCTTCTACCTGCGTACACTACGCCTGCACAACTCTCGAGTCCTGTATGCTAATTACCCATGTGCAGCAGTGTAGCATGCAAATGAAAGTATGTAGCGATTTAGGAAGTGGTGCAGGCATAGCGTAAGCATGCAGAAATGTAAACCGTAGAAAATGGTTTACATTTTTGGAAACATAAAATCAGAGCCATGACAGCCGACCAAACACATGTATTATATTGTTAATATATGCCAATGGCTAAATATATAGCCATTGGCATAAAAAATGTACAAAATATAAAATTAACATTTAATATATATAGTCGCACTATCGCGATGTGGAAGCGCAGGGCAGCGGTGCACAAAGGGGATCACAAGGAATATATAAAAATATAGAATAAAAACGCTATGAAACACATATCATGATTTCCCCATAATAGTCAATGGTAGGCATGCTACACCATACTATGGCGCAAGGGTTGCTAAGGGGCAGTGACAGTGTTATGCGCAGTAGCTAGGAATTAGTAGGCAATGCCATGCAAATGAGATGAGTAATAGTGAATCGCAGATTCCCCGCTGGTGTAAGGATGCACCTCACAGTGTAGCGTTATAACACAAAGGTGTGCCCTTGAGATAAAGATGACATCAAGAGAGGGGTGTGTCATCATTGCTGTAAGTACATTGGAGCATTGCTAAACCAGTTTGCCCCTGGCTAGGCAAAGCTGCAGGATAGGGGTGTGTTGAATTGGCCATAGCTATGCTTAGCTGAGAGTACACAAGGTAACCGAGTATGCATGTGAACGGAGAAGAAAACGCGTGTAAACCCGGTAAACGGGTTTGCGCAGTGCTGAAACAGGAAGGATATAGGAAAGAAATAAGGAAATGCTGCAGCAGTGAAATTGGAGTACAAATGACTAATTAACACCTAAGAGCCTGCAGTGGGCCATTGACAACAGCTAACAAGGCTGCATGCAGCTACCTGCAGAACAGGAAAGGGGAGGGGCTGTATTGCAAAGAAAACAGTAAAGTGTCAAAGCAGAACAAAGCCGATTTGCAGTATATCAGCTACAAGGCACATTTTGCCATGACTGGGTAGGGAAAGTACAAAACAGGAAAGACGGCAGGTGGATGCATGCCTGATAATGGGAGGGGATCCAGGTTTAAAAGTGAATTAAAGGGCAACAGATTAATCAGTGCAGGCAAGTAAATCAACACAGTAAAGGCCCCACACTTGCAGTACTCATTGCAAAACCCATACTTAAGACATGCTACAGCTGGAATAGCTCATACACACCCACTGACATCAGCAGCATCCATAGCCAAATAGTATAAAGTGTGAAAGCACCTCACACACATTTGTGTATTCCCATACACTCTGCACCAGTGGTGTATACAGATGAGGAACTTTTATTATGTACATGTTAGGGGCTGCCATAGCATTGATCCACCAGAATGTGTTGGAGACTGAAGGGGGTGTGGAGGATGAAGCACACTACCACCTCAGGCACCAGAGGAGGAGGAGAATGTTCAGACCCAGGGTAACCTACCAGGGGGCTACATGATTTGGAGATAGTAGAGCGTTACAGGGTGGACAGGGACATCCTACAGCAACTTGTGGAGCTGTGCCGGCCATGCCTCAGAGCCAGAACAAACAGAGGGGAACCCATCCCAATGGATACAAAGGTATCTATAAGCCTGAGAATATTAGCTACATTTACCTTTCAAAGACCAACTGGGGATATCATGGGGATCTCACAGGCATCAGCATCCAGGGTACTACACCAGTTCCTGGATGCCATGTTACCACATGCCAATGAGCACATATACTTCCCCGAAGGCAGGAGGAGTTGGCCAGCAATATGTGTCTCTTCCACCGTGTGGCAGAATACCCGGAGGTACTGAGTGCAATAGACTGCACGCACATACACATCAAGTCACCACCCGGTGAACAGGGTAGGCGCTACATAAACTGCAAGGGATACCCCTCCATCAACTGCCTGGTCATGTGCAATGCCCATGGCATTATCATGGATGTGTGTGCTGGCAGCCCTGGAAGCTATCACGACTCCCACATCTGGCATGCCTCACAGCTGTATCAGTTATTTGCCAGGGGGGACATCCCAAATGGCCACCTGGTGGGGGATGCTGGCTATGCACTGGAACCGTGGATGATGACTCCCATCAGAAATGCACACACACCCATGCAGGACCACCATAATGAGGCACATGCACAAACCAGAATCATCATAGAGTGTGTGTTTGGGATGCTGAAGTCATGGTTCTGTTGCTTGGACATATCTGGTGGAGCCTTGCAGTACTCCCCAGGCACATGTGCCCACATCTTCATAGTGTGTACCATGCTACACAATAAGGTCCTGCGGAAACAGCTGCAGCAGGGACAGAATGGTGAAGGCCCTCACAGCCCACCACCATTGCCAAGGGCCCCACAGGCACAGAGGTACTCAGACCACGAACACCCTGAGCCAGCCCCAGTAGGCAGATGGAAGCATGCCCAGTATGCCTATGACTTGGCAAAGAGGGAACATATAGCACACACACTGACAGTGTAGGCACCTAGGGACTGTCACCTTTCTCCACCTGCACACACAGTAAAAATGGATGACACACACACAAGACTACCTGTAAATTGTCATGTATAGACAGTGTACTGTGTGCATCCAACATAGGCAGCCCTCAACTATTGCACACACAACTGCCATTGGCACAAGGTAAGTCAACACCTGAACAGTAAATTAAGCTATCAACATATGCAGATCCTGTATGTATAGATTCATAGGTAGGTACTTGGCCAACTGCCTGAGGCCATTCATAAGCCCAGCCAAAATGTGTCAGCTGTTGCCACCCCATTGATTCGTTAACTGTCCCTCTGTGGAGCAGAGCCAATGGCGGGATCCCTGGGGTGCATCTACTCTTCCCCATCCACTCTTCAATGTTTCTCTTGCAGAGTGTTAGTGAGGGGCTCTGTATAATGTAGTTAGGGATGTTGTTCCAAAGTATGGGGAGTGTCTGTGACAGGAAGCTGTCCCTCCAGCATCTTCCAGTTATTGTTGTGCCAAGGTTCAGCTCACTACATTGTGTGGCTCACTGTGACATGGATTCCCATAGGTGGAGCATATCCATCTAGCCTGAGTTCGACATGGCTGTGTTGGCCAGTGGAGATCATCTCTGGGTAAACGAGATGCCACTGAGTAAAGCAGGAGTTTATTCAGTCTGGCTGCATAGGCCATATGTTCTGCCAGTATTCCCCTTGGCGAGGTAAATTTGTGGACCTCCCAGCTGTTGGAAGTGTCTTCTGAGGTCCATCCCACATGGGTTATTATACCCTATGATGGGACTGATGAGTGATGAGTAAAGGGGCATTATAACCCCAGTATGTCTAGATGGGAATCCTTTAGTAATCAGTTGGCCTACATAGAAGGATGTCTTAACTAATGTGGAGATATGATTGTCAAAGGGGAGATCACTATCTACCTTAGTCCCCAGATACCCCATTACCTTGTCCATATTAAAGTAGCTGCCACTTTGTGTTAATATGTGGGTGCCAATTCCACAATGGAATGACCATGCAGTTAGTGGCACTTGGCTGGAGGCCGTGACATTGACACCCTGTGACGTTCTCTGAGAGGCCCCTTGAGGGATGTTTGTGTCAGCTGGACTATCAATCATGACTCCCAGTTTGCAGTCATTGCCAAACATGGTCTGCCATAGTCCACCTGTGTTTGCCTGTACCTCTGAGACATATATGCCAAACAGTAGGGCTCCCTGGACTGAGTCCTGTGGGACACCAGTTGTGACTGGTCAAGAGTTGGACCTGGAGATGCCTAGTCGTATCATGTGGGTTCTGTGTGTAAGCCCGTTGGTAACCCAACCTGTGATGTATGCGTGTATGTACAGGCTGGTGTGTTTATCAATAATACCTGAGTGGGGCATGGTGTCAAAAGTCTTGGTGAGGTCCAGGTAGTATGTGTGAACCACCTCCCCCATCATCTAATGTCTTGGTGACTGTATGTAAGACGTCAAACAGTTTCAGTAGGCATGAACTGCACTCAACCATGCTGACCTGGGTTGGGTCACATGTTCGGAGGTTACCAATGTCTTTGTTAATAAATGCCATGAGGATGGAAACCATACCATTGCAGACCAGGCTAGTCAGGCTTATGGGGTGGTAGTTACCATGGTCAGTTGTGATTCCACCTTGATGGAGTGGAATAACCATTGCCATGCACCATTGTATGGGCATGTAGCCTGTGGAGAGGCTGAGGTTGGAAAGCTTAATTAGGTGGGGGGGTCAGGTTGTCTTGTACAGTTTGCAAGATGCAGTCTGGAACAACATCTGCCTCCACTGATGCTGTGTTCTGCTGTTAGAGAGGGCCATTTCCACCTGTGTGTCTCTGATGTGTGGGATACTGTACCTTTCGGGTAGTGTTGTGGGCTCTTTTGGGGGTGAGGTATGCACTGAATGTATCTGCAAGGATGTTGGCGATATCAGTAGGGTCAGCATATTTTGTGCTATATTTCACCAGCACAGTCCAAATCTGTGTGTCACCACATAGATCCTTGACATAGCCAAAGAAGGCTTTGTGGTTATCTTTCGAATCCTTGCATATTCTCCTGCTGATGTTAGCCTTGGATGATGTCATGAGGGACCTACGTATCATACTCATAGTGGTCACGGATGTCTGCCCTTTGTGGGATTTGCTGTTTGTCTGGAACACTGTTCTACTTCTGTAGGATAGCCTGTTTATTGCAGACGTCCACCAGACTGGTGTCCTTGTCTAGGAGTGAGTCTTAGTTTACCAGTGATGGCATGATCCATACATCCATGTAGGTGCTTGTACACTGCATTTGTAAATCTGTCTGTATCTAGAGCAGGGTTTCCCCATAGTGTGGGGGCTGTGAAACCCCCCACCCCTGTCACTAATAGTGTAAATTTAGCTGTAAGAAAGGTATACACTGTGGTATCCATGGGTAGGGGAGATGCTTGGGTGTGGAAACAGTGAATAGTTCATGGTCAGATCTAACCACTGACCGGTTAACCTCTGCTGTGGTGCACCTGTTGCCCATGTTGGTGATGACCACTTCTAGTAGTTCCCACCCCACATTAGGGAGGTTACCACCTGATACAGGGCATATGAGGTGATAAATTGCAGGAAGTGCTGGGCCTAGAAGTGAGTACCGGAGTAAGTTTCCCAGTTAATGGTATGGTAGTTGACATCGACCAATGGCAGGGTGTGCGTTAGGACTGTCATGTTCTCCACTGTCTCCAGGTAGGTGGAGTGGTGGTCCCGGGTCATGGAGGGTGATCCATAGCAGGCCACAGTTTACATTGCAGTTGTAGCTGATGTTAGCTGCACATGGATGATCTCAGAGGTATCATGCTGCCCCACTAACCTGGAGGTGTAGGTATCCCTGATGAATATGGATACAGCCCCTCCATGTCTGTTTCAGTCCATGTTTTGTGGCTGAAATGTGTGGTATGGGTTGTAGTCTGGTAGTGCTGGTGTGCTCTCAGGAGCCTAGATCTCAGTTACTGCACAGATGTTGATGTTGTCCATCCTGAGGAGTGCTGTGAGTGCATGCATGTTGTGATCACAACCCCTGGTGTTGAGTAGCATAACCCTCATTGAATCTGCTATTGTGCCATTTATGGAGCTGGTATTCACCTTTGAGACTCTCCTAAATAAAGCACCAGGGGGGCGTCAGTAGCCTTGGCCAGTATTCCAAAGCCTAAGGCTGACACAAAGGCCAGTATGGTATCGTTGCATGCATGTTCCCCATCTCTGCTTGTTTTTCATTTCTCCTGTAGGTAACCTACTGGTAAGCAATAGAAAGCCTTCAACTTATACAAGTCTTCTAGCTTCCAAGATAGGCTTTTGGAGTGACTAAGTATCAGTGTTCTGTATGTTCTTGCTGTACTTAACTGTTTCCTGACTACATGGTGATTTCTCACTGTATATTGTGATGTGAAGGTCTGTTTATTCACATATTATGGTTGTGATGGCCTGCACTTTAGAGGTTCACAGATAGCCTACTACCTATCTGCCCAAGGACAATTAGAAGCATAGCTCCAGTGTGTTGGCTTTCCCGGCACCATTGATGAAGTAATTGAGCCTCTGTCAAGTATAGCCAATGAAGCAATTCCAGGCAGAGTTGCTGGAAGCTGTTGAAGTGTAGGATTGTGAAGGGTGATAGCGGCACTTAGTGATCTAAAGAGGGCATGTTAATGTGACAATTCAAGACCATTCAATACCCCCAACAGGCCTCACAGCTATCAAACTGGACAGGCTCCCCCACCCCCTGGCTGTATGGTTCTAGGACACATGATCCCAGGAGTGTATATTCTGTTACCCATTCACACAACAAGGTTTCCCTTGAAGTGTGTCAGTGAGGGGCTATGCCTAATGTAGTTAGGAATGTAATGTATTGTCTCATAGTACATTTGTTATATGTTGTTATTTCAAGAGTACGTGAAGCTCAGTGAGTTTGCGGGCCTCCACCCTTTGCATAGCCTAGCTTACACATAGAAATCATCTAAATAGGAAATAGGCAGAAGCAATGTTAATGTCAACAGTGTAATGGTTACAACATCTGCATAGTATCTGTGCATTCAAGGCTCCAATCCTGATAAAGGCATGGATGTTTATCATGTTCAAAAGTATACCTTAACCACAGCTTGCATATATAGGTAGTAATCATCTGTATAATAAACATTCGAAACACCCATATAAACCCATGTGTGCTGGAGATTACAGTCAACAGAGAATGTAATGTTATGTCAGCAAATAGTGAGATGTTACTTCACTGACATGTATATATCCTGAGTAGTTAGCAGATGTGGCTGTGTTTGCGTGCACAGGTTATATGTTACAAAGTTTGTTTAACTGTGTTTAACCGCTGCTATAATGTCACATAAACACTTTTAAACATGCTTACAACTGCTTAAATGAGCCTTATTCTGGAGTAAAAAACATTTGTAAAGCATTGCAGATGTTGAACCCTGGACCATGCACTCTATAATCATGGGACTTACCACTAAGCCATCTGAGGTATATACATGTTTCGTAGTCTTGAGACTACACCTTATACCATATGCATTTCACTGTAATGATCACAAATGGGACAGCCACTTTGTGTACATATATACAGAACATTATAATGTACTGTAGTTTGTGAACCAATACATTCCAGTCTACATATGTATTACTGTTACAAATTAATATATATATATATATATATATATATATATATATATATATATATCTATACACACATGTCAGTGATGTCTGCACATATACATATATATATATATATATATATATATATATATATATATATATATATATATATATTATACAGCTACATCAATAGCCATATATATAAACATCTATTAACACACTTTGTGACACAGAAGCACTCAATAGGAATTTGAGTGTATACAAAACACATGCAGCTCTGGTATTATAACAATTAATATTAACCTAATTCACCATAGAAGGGGTGGTTGTTGTGTATGTGAAGATTGGGGTGGGGGAGGAATGATGGGTAATGCAATCATGAATCGAGGAGGGCCTAGGTCGGCTGTCCAATAAGTGAACTGGAGGGGTATACATGGAGTATGGGGACAATATAAAAAGGACACAAAACAAGAACCTTTCTCATTCATAATACACCCTGTCATGTCACATTGCAACACCTAATTTCACAAACATATGAACATTAACATGTATCAGACATATGTACACCAACTGACTGTCACATTTATTTTCAGTAGTGAGGAATGTCTGTAGTACAATGTATATTCTAAACACCATAGCATTTGTACATATTTCAGATGCCTTAGTGGTAAAGTCAGTGATTGTGGTTTTCATGGTCCCGGGTTCAAGACCTGCAAGGGCTGTTAGGTTATTTTGAGGGCAAGAACAAGGGCTTTTGGATGCAGGTGGGTTAAAGCACTCTTAAGCAGTTGTAAGTGGGTTTCAATGGGATTGCGCGATGGCAAGCGGCGCTAAAACACGGTAAACGGAGAAGTGCTTCACAAATTTAACCTTTGCTTAAAGTCACGCAGACCATGGGCAAACCTGCTTACAACTGCGTAATTGTGCGTTATTCACACTTTCCCTACCAGTGCCTACTCTGAGAGGTAAAATAATAACACCTTCCAGGAGTAGAACCCGCAACCATGTACTCCATCCTCAGAGTAACCTAACACTAAGCTACCTGGGATGTACCTATCCCAGTTGTGTATGCAGACAGGTTAAAACACAAAAGGGAGGAATGTGTTGTAATAGGACAACCCGCCATGTACCCAATTAAAGGTGTATGCTTATATATATATATATATATATATATATATAGAGAGAGAGAGAGAGAGATACATAGAGACATGTCGATATATACAGGTCTACATATATATATGTTGTTGTGCCTTTTGGCTTTTCCCAGTTAGGGGTCGCCACAGCGGAACTCCGGTCCGCTAATGATTGGCAGTTGATTTTTACGTGCTGAGTTGCCAGCCCTAACGCACAACCTTCAATGAAGGTACGTCCATTCACGCATGTCTCCACGCAGAAGACACTCTAGCTGAGAGTTGAACCGGACAGTGTCTTACTGTCAGGCGACAGCGCTACCACAGCACCATATATATATATATATATATATATATATATATATATATATATATATATATATATACATACACATACATAAATGTCTGTAGACAGCATCAGAAGTGTTCATATCTGAGTATAACATGGACTATAGTAATCACACATTCCACCCCCCCAAACAATATGAACATAACATATGAAGAGTATATGCCAATACACTATTACAAATATGTTCTATGGACGCAGTCACCAATACAACTGCAATGACTGCAAATATCCATGACAGAAATACACAGACAGCTTTCATTTTGCAAAACATTATTACATTCCGATGTATTGCCAAAATGATTCAAGGACTAACAGTACCTGCATGCTATACAAGAAGCATTTAACAGTGCCTTAATGAATCAGCCTGCAATTACCATAGTTTTAGTCCACCAAGGGATAGGTGTCCACATAGGGAAAGAACACCCACACTCATATAGACATTGTATAAAAGGGATTCCTACACACCTGCATGTGCTATGTACACCCACCAACATCTACCCCACAACCAAAAATAATTGCATCAATACATACTGTCATACCATAACCAATTATTCAACTACTGTACAACATCTGCTGAACAGACACACTAACATGGCCCTATGTGAAATAGTTGCTGTTATACAATTGAACAGCTGCTGATGTAACAGGGTTTGTATGAACTAATCCTGTTTCAGAGGGTTGAAAGGTTCAAACACCAGGAAGTGTTACCGAGTACTGATTATCAGCACAGTATGATACACAGTAACACCAAACTAAATATGTCTGGTAAGCACACTGTAAACCCCCTAACATTATATGCATAGCTATGCAGCCTTGAGCTGGTCAAACAACCTGGCCAGACTGAAACATATGCAGAAGTATTAGGTACAGACAAACCCTGCACAAGTAGCAATGTTCAGAAATATAACAGCAGTACTCACATTTAGACCAAATCCTCTCGGCATTACACACAATATATTACTGTTCGTCTCCATACAGCTGTTGCAGTAGATTCCAAACAAAACTTCCACACTGTCTTCCTCACAAGTAAGGCAAAGGGACAACGCCCAAGCGGAGTACTCAATTATGCTCCACTGTAGTCATGGTATTGGCTAAGGCAGTAGCAGCGCAGCTGATGTGCATGTAATAAGCTACTTAGGAACACCAATGGTTATCAGTATAGCACGTTACTAATCTGTAACTATAAAAGGCTGCCTTGTCACACATTCAGACAATTTGTATGTACCTGTAGGACAGTACAAAACACTGAAAGATGAACCGAAAATGAGTATTATACTAGTCAATAACACCTCCAATTATTAAGAAGGTATGTATAACATGTAGTATGTCTGTGTATGTAGTACCTGTTCTGTAAGAATTACAGTGTAATCAATGCATATAGTGGAAATAGCTATCTTGTAGCGATATATTGTTGAGCAGTAGTAATGCTTGTAGTATTCTATGTGTGTACTGCTGTAGGTCACAAGGCAAACTCTGCATACACCACAAGGGGTGATATGGGTTTGGAACCCACCAATTCACTTCCAGCCACTGTCAGTGTCAGGATTGGTCCAACAAGTATGTGCTATAACAGGGGATAGTATATGCCGATATATTGTAAAAGTCGACATATGTATGGGTGTATATGTAAGATGAACATGTTAAAGGTGGACTTACCGTGCAAATATGGTGTGCATTGTGGGATATTGTGCGAATAACTGTGTAATGTACAGTATTTTAGGCAGATCTGTATTCTATTCTACATAGCAGTTCTGTTATTTTATGCAAACAGGAGTTATGTCTATTGGCAATTACAATACTCAATAACAGGATACATATCATTTGTATTCATCTGACAGTTTAGCAGCATGATAGCAAAGATAATTGGAAGAGCCAGGTAACTATCCATGCACATAACACATGTAATATCCACCTCTCTAGTACCGTTTGCAAGCAATAACAGCTGTGCATGTGTACATGTTATGCAAATGTGTAGTGACCCTTGTTACAGGGCAGGACCTCTCTAGTATCGTTTGCAAGGAATAACAGCTGTGCATGTGTACATGTAATGCAAATGTGTAGTGACCCTTGTTACAGGGCTGGTACTCTCTAGTATCATTTGCAAGCAATAACAGCTGTGCATGTGTACATGTTATGCAAATGTGTAGTGACCCTTGTTACAGGGCTGGTCCTCTCTAGAATCGTTTGCAAGCAATAACAGCTGTGCTTTTGTACATAGGTTCATAGGTTCATAGGTTCATACTAGGCTATCTGCCCTAGGGCATTTATAAGCCTAGCTAGAGTGTGTTTGGCTTTCGCCACCCATTTTAAATTAATTTTGCTATGCCCTTTTTCGAGGTTAGTATACTGTGCCTCTGTCTGACAGTGACACAGAAGTGATACCCGGGGTAAACCTACGATCTCCCATCCACTCATCAAGATTCCTCTTGAAGAGAGTCAATGAGGGACTCTGCCTAACCTGGACTGGGATTTTATTCCAGAGTGAAGGGATCCTCTGGGTTATGAATCTGTCCCTCCAGCATGTCCTATTTATTTCAGTGCTGAGGTTCAAGTCTCGGCGTGTAGCTCGATGGGATTTGATTTTCTGAGGTGCAGCATGTCCATTAATTCGGTTGGACATGGCTTTATACGTCAGGCACAGATCGCCTCTGAGCAGGCGGTATGCCACTGAGTAGAGCTGGAGTTTCTTTAACCGGGCAGCATATGGCATCTGTTTGAGACCTTTGATCCTCTTGGTGAGGTACTTTTGGGGTCCTTCCAGTTGCTGCAGGTGTCTGGTAAGGTACATCCCAAAAGGGGCATTGTACTCAATTATAGGCCTGATGAGGGATGAGTAAAGAGGCATGATGACCTCCCCTGATCTAGATGTGAATCCCTTCATGATTAGGTGGGCTATATAAAATGTTTTTCTAACCACTTTGGCCACGTGGTTGTCAAATGAGAGATTGCTATCAACTTGGGTCCCCAGGTCCCTAATTACTTCTTCTGTACTTAATGGATTACCACCTATGTGGTAATTTGTGGGCACTTTGTTTTTGCCAAAGGGGATGACTATACACTTTTTGGCGTTTAGCTTGAGGCCATGGCTCTGGCACCAGTTGTCTGTTTCTATGAGGCCCTTTTAGAGGATGCTTTTGTCGGCTGGAGGGTCGATTATGGCGCCCAGTTTGCAGTCATCTGCGAACTTGGTCAGCCACAGTCCTTCCGTGTTGGCCTGTACCTCCGAGAAATATATACCGAACAAGAGAGGTCCCAGGACTGAGCCTTGTGGGACGCCACTTCTAACTGGTTTGGAATCTGACATGGCTCCAGCAATTCTAACCATGTGGGTTCTGTCCTTGAGCCAGTTTGCAACCCATCTAGTGACATAGGGGTTTATATTTAAGCTGGTGAGATTATCTATAATGCCCGAGTGGGGTATTGTATCGAAGGCTTTTGCAAGGTCCAGGTAGGCTGTGTGGACCACCTTCCCCTCGTCAATGGCCTTGGTGACTGTTTCAAAGAAATCAACCAGGTTTAAGAGGCAGGATCTGCCCTTAACAAAGCCGAACTGGGTAGGATCCAGTGTCTGTAGGTCCCCAATAACTTTATTTATGAGGTCCATGATGATCCTTTCCATAGCTTTGCAGGCCAAGCCAGGCTTATGGGGCGATAGTTTCCAGGATCCATTGAGGCACCACCTTTGTGGAGAGGGACCACTGTTGCTGTACGCCACTCTTTGGGTACATATCCTGTAGTAAGGCTGAGAATGAACAGTAGTTTTATGTTTGGGTTTAGCTCTTCTTGGAGTTCATGTAGGACGAAGCCTGGGACACCGTCTGGTCCCATTGATGCTGTGTTTTTTGCTTTGGAGAGGGCAGCTCTTACTGAGCATCTGAGATGTCAGGGGGGCAGCACTCTGCTGGGATAGATATTTGCCCTTTTGGTGGGGGGGGGAGAAGTTTGCGCTCAACCTGTCAGCTAGGATGTTGGCAATGTCTGTGGGTTTGGTGCATTTTTTGTCATTTTGGACTAATTCTGAGCATATCTGGGAATTCCCACCCAGGTTCCTAACATAACTAAAGAAAGCCTTTTGATTATCCTTAGTGTCCTGTTATGCAAATGTGTAGTGACCCTTGTTACAGGGCTGGACCTCTCTAGTATCATTTGCAAGCAATAACAGCTGTGCATGTGTACATGTAATACAAATGTGTAGTGACCCTTGTTACAGGGCTGGACCTCTCTAGTATCGTTTGCAAGCAATAACAGCTGTGCATGTCTACATGTTATGCAAATGTGTAGTGACCCTTGTTACAGGGCTGGCCCTCTCTAGTATCATTTGCAAGCAATAACAGCTATGTATGTGTACATGTAATGCAAATGTGTAGTGACCCTTGTTACAGGGCTGGTCCTCTCTAGTATCATTTGCAAGCAATAACAGCTGTGCATGTGTATATGTTATGCAAATGTGTAGTGACCCTTGTTACAGGACCGGACCTCTCTAGTATTGTTTGCAAGCAATAACAGCTGTGCATGGGTACATGTAATGCAAATGTGTAGTGACCCTTGTTACAGGGCTGGTCCTCTCTAGTATCATCTGCAAGCAATAAAAGCTGTGCATGTGTACATGTTATGCAAATGTGTAGTGACCCTTGTTACAGGGCTGGTCCTCTCTAGAATCATTTGCAAGCAATAACAGCTGTGCATGTGTACATGTTATGCAAATGTGTAGTGACCCTTGTTACAGGGTTGGACCTCTCTAGTATCGTTTGCAAGCAATAACAGCTGTGCATGTGTACATGTTATGCAAATGTGTAGTGACCCTTGTTACAGGGCTGGTCCTCTCGAGTATCGTCTGCAAGCAATAACAGCTGTGCATGTGTACATGTTATGCAAATGTGTAGTGACCCTTGTTACAGGGCTGGACCTCTCTAGTATTGTTTGCAAGTAATAACAGCTGTGCATGTGTACTTGTTATGCAAATGTGTAGTGACCCTTGTTACAGGGCTGGACCTCTCTAGTTTCATTTGCAAGCAATAACAGCCATGCATGTGTACATGTTATGCAAATGTGTGGTGATCCTTGTTACAGGGCTGGACCTCTCTAGTATTGTTTGCAAGCAATAACAGCTGTGCATGTGTACATGTTATGCAAATGTGTAGTGCCCTTGTTACAGGGCTACCAAATGGCTATGTGCACACCTACATAGAGTGGATATTGAGAGTAGAGACACACTGGTTGAACTACCAGGTTTGTGTAGCCCAACCTCTCATTGCCAACCTAACAGCCGCTTGCACATATTGTATGTAAGGTAGTGCACAGCACTGGTAATGAAACAGGTTGCATATTATCTTTAACTCCAGTGTAACATCTGCAGTAGGAGTGTAAGATGTAGGAGACAGCTGCCCATAGGTGATGGTTTACACTATCAGATTATATCCTGATCATGTTGATAGTGACATCAGATTCCATTGCTACATGACTCTGTTTGGAGAGTGGGTGTCTGTGCCCAACAGAGCTCATGGTCCTGGTGGATATGTGAGTATATACCCAGAGAGGGAAACAGACCTGTAGGCACTTTCATCATCTGTAATCAACTAACAGGATGTGATGTGATCCTTGGAGGAGAATTGCTGCTAAAGGTAGCTACAATGTTTCCGTAATAGCCAGTGTTGTCACGTCCATAACACAAATATTTACATGTGAGCATCACTGTCTAAAACATCTTCATAAGCAATACATAAACTAAATACAATACTTGGTACTTGTAGTACTGAATGCTCATACAGGCATGTCCACTAGTCGGCTACTGGTGTTTACTAATGTCAGCTTTGTGTATGTGGCCATCCTGGGAGAATGTAATCTCTATGCCATGTACACTGCCAAACCCACCTAACACCATGCCCCACACATTGTTTGAGATGCAGCTACAGGGGTAAGCTGGAAGGCAGCCCAGTCTACAGCCATGACTGGACTGTTCAGTCATGAGGTGTAGGTTAACACATGCATCTCATCAACACAACCAACACATACCATTACCAGAACACAGTAAGGACACCCACACACACTACCAGAAATCACACACATTCACAGACTCTTCTAAGTATCTGGCCAAACAAGTGACCCCCCAAGCTGGAAGAGACAAACACCAAAATACACAAACTGTATGACATAGTTTGCATAATTGTGCCACACCTCAGAACACGTGACTGGAAACATGCCCAACAGTATTAATTTGTGAATGCAAACTCTAGCACTATGTTAAACACCAACCTATACAAGGGCATACATATTGTTAGCTGCCTGTCTGCCATGATTAGCCACATACCCATACACTCAGACCACCTTTTGAACTATACACATGGCTCTGGCATATTCCATGTTGTTGTGCAGGACCTGTGATGCAGTAGCCTGGACTGCATGGAAACACATGTATTAACTGTCAGGTCTTGTAGCCCATGCAGGTATGTCCCAAGGCCTGGGTAGCATTCTGCCATTGGCCAGAATGATACTGCAGTACAGGGACAAAATGATTGTATTCCACAATTGTCTAGTTTAGTGGTGCAAGTCAAAGGGTATCCAGTATCTGTCTGCCTGAGATAACATGGTTGACAGACCATGATGCTTTGCCAGACAGGGCCTGCACCTGTCACCCCTTGGAATTCGGATGCCTCCCCTATAGTGCCTTCATCATGCACAGTTCAAGTGAAGGTCAACTGCTGTTACAGTGGCAGCCAAGCAATAAACTGCGGGTCTCGCTGCACAATGATACATGTCAGAAACAGTATATGGGCACACATATGTCAGTCCCTAACATGGAGAACATATCTGTGCAGTGGCTGAGACATGTTTCAATGCTCCGGAGAGAACACCTGCATGACCATGTTATAACACATACCTCACCTCTTGCCCATTATCGTTTATTGGAACACACGGGCCACAGGTGTGACCATATTCCTGAAGGATATGTACACCCCCACGCTAGTTGCACTTGCATAACTTCAGATGCAATATGCTGAGCAACTACCCTTGTGCCAAAGTGGAATTCAAATTGCACCTTGCAACAGATCACCCACCATGCTGCGGATTTCCCAACTGTCATAATGTGCTATAATGGGGAAGATTAGGTCTGAGACAAAACCATAATAATGGCTACTCTCAACTATTCCATTATTAACTGGGAAGACTCCTCATGTACCAACACCTGCGCTCAATGCATGTTGGATTCCATCGACCTCAGTGACCTGGATCATAGTAGTCACACAAACAAGGCTAACAGTATGCTACACATAGTCAGTCTCCAATGCCAATGTTATGTTTCCTAAGAGCAGAGTGGTGACTGTCATGGCACCCATGCAGATGGACAATGCATGTGCAAATGCTGACTCCTACACAAATGAACCTTAAGCAGTCACATATGTGCAGTGACTGTGCCATTGAAACAGAACCAGGATTCAGCCCAACACAAACAAGAAGGCAAACTGGTGGTACCATGCTTTAAACTGTACCACAGAAGGTAGTAACTGTTGCAAGACTGAACACACATGAATGTAGGTGATCCCTGGTCAGCCTCAGTAAGATGCAGATACACCATATAAAACCACACAAAGCTACTGTGAAACTAATCAGCCACATATTATGAGGCCAAGCACAGAGCATTCTACAGCTGTGTCATTAATTGTAATGGCAAGGATAAGACCTGCCACGCTGCACAGCACTATGGCATGGGAAGTACTGCACCTACAGAAATAGCACCTGTTCATCCAGATAGGGTCTTGGAGAACCTAAACCCACTCCCAACCCCCCCCCAACAGGTACACTTTGTATTATATCCATGTACACTACAGAGCCCCTGTAATAACGACTATGCAGGTACAAGCTGTACATGCCATGGTGTATCCTACACAAATGTAAGAACAATCAACTAATCACATACACATCATGTTCAGTCATAGCTCCATGTCAGGCTGTGTACACACCGAATGGTGCACAGCAACAGTTATCACACACCACAAAGGGGGAGACACCATTGATAATGGTTAATAGGACACAACTACCCTGCTGAGTCTGGTCTGTAAGGCCATGAACCGTGGTAAACGTATTTGATGTACTCAATACAGATGTAGATGACAGTAGGGTTGATTCACACTGCATATCATGACCTTGCCAGGTCGTAGGACACCATCACCCATACTGTGTTCCAGCTACACTCAGTAAACTAGGTGTATATTCCTATGTCACAGGAGTGGTTGGCAACTGGACTGCTGGCAGAACCAACACTACAGATGGTGTCTGACTAATACATGCACATCAAATCAGTGCCAGCCACAGTAATACAGGGTTCATTCTTGGTACTCCCCCTGTTTGTTATCTAGACCACACAGACTAACACAGAAGGCATCAGCCTATTGATGTTTGCAAATGACTATGAACTAGGAGCAATAGTTGACTTAATGTGTGCTGCGTTCAACATACAGAATGGCCTTAGTGTGCCAGATGTGTGGTGTGTGACGTATGGCCACAATCTGACAGCTACGTATTGCATTGTCATCCCCTATGTTACAAACCCTGTACCCATGAACTACCACCTAGGCAGCGGTCAACATAATGGCAACTGTGTGTATGGGATGCAGCTGGACAGTACACTTTCCTTTGATAGTTACTTCACCACACCACACAGGTAATCATATGTGGCACCCCTAATCATGACAGGGTGCCATCCAGGAATATAGAGATAATTGCTCAGCCATACTCAACACCTATGTGACCCATAATAGATCACATATTTCCTTTAAGGGTTATTGCCCATGTGTAGATGGCCTACACTGCTCTACCCAATCCCTAGCTGCACTATGTAACATGCAGCCTATCCTGAATAAAGCCATGTCCAACTCAGAGGTGTTGGAAATGCTACACTTAACACATCCTGATTCCAAATAAACACATACTTCATGGACATCCACCTTTCTAGTACAAGGATCACAACATGCCTGACAGATCTCTGCCCCATACACTTAACATACTCTTGCCATACTATGCATCCCTGTACAGTGAAGCTGCACATCGCCCATCTCTGTGACATGGTGTGATGACCGCATGCCAAATATATCAGTAAACCTGTGGATCAGTTCTGTGGCACTGCTTGAACTGGTCACTGAAACTTACCTGTCTGTTGCCTACAGCTAGGTAACCTGTCTGCCTAGCCTCATAAATGGCCCAGGGCATATAGTCTACTAGATCACTATGACCATACATGCTGTAGTTGATATCCAACCCTGCAAATGCCATCAGGCTAGCTATTGTCCCATGTGTTACACATGTGCAACACAGGCAATACATGGCAGGATGCTTCACAGCTGTGCAGTGCCATGTAGATGTATATGGCAAAACACATACATGCTTGCAAGTCTGCAGAGTCACAGGTCATGTCCCTGATGGCTATGTATGACTATATATGTGACATATACACAACATTAAGGTCGATTGCATTAATGTGAACACATCCAGGCATGTGCTGATAGGTAAAGACACCAGTACAGGCAAACAGACATGTCCACGTCAAGACAGCATCCACATGGTGTATGAGCAATGTCATCATATGACACACACATATATGGCGATAACATCACATCACCAGTAAGTGTCAAATGTGTGTGACTTATACATGTCAGTGGTGTTAGTGTCATGTAGATTTGCAAAGATATATTTATAATCTTAATAAATGTGGTACATATGTATGTTCAGCTGTACGTCTGTACTTCTCTGTGAGTTACTGTGACCTGTCTCCATCATTATGTCTTCCAGGTATGCCACATAGCAGGCTGCCAGTGTACAGCTGCTTGGAGGATGAGGTCCTCGTCCCATACCTCCTCGACAACCATACAACACTCTTCAGCCATTTGCCACAGGATGCACAGCAGCGGGATGCCCTGTGGGAGGAACTCTGCAGGAGGGTAAATGATGTGGGTGGTCACAATCATTCCTATCAGCAGGTGCGCTGACACTGCACTGACCTCATAAGATGGGTGAAACAGTGTGCTAATGCAATTGCTAGGGAACAAGGTGAAACAGGTGGGGGTCACTCACCCAGTCCCCACTCACACGTACCGAGGAGCTACTGGCCAACCTGGGGACACCTGCAGTCCTCCATCCACGAGATTTAGCTGGTATTGTGGAGGTGGGTGTCTCTCAACCACCGAGCCTGGAGTTGCCTAGTAAGTCACTACTGCACATATAACACAATTATATTTCACATAGTTACATGTGTTACTCTACAATATGTAATGTAACATCATATGCATGGCATGTATGCACACATGCCACATACTATAGTCTGCTACTCTATGTATTCACAGATGTGCATACTCCATAGTATAGTGTAATGTACTGGCTTATGTGCTAACATGGACATTGCACCCTGTAGCTATCACACAGGTGTGGATAATGATCTTACTGCATTGCCACTCCTGTTTAGCTACCTCTGGTATTTTGCAATGACAACAGCCTGTGTCAGGTGAGATTGTTATTATTTACCAGGCTTGATAATGCACGGATCATATTAATTGCATGCTATCTGCCATAACACACATACACATAATGCATGGTGGGCCTGTTAATAGACACTGGTCAGACCTGCAATGCATCACACTGGTAACCCATGTGAAACAATTGAAGACTATATGAAACACCTACACTAAACCTTCCAAGCTGTCATTGCCAGATGTGTGGACAACAGTGAATACAATGGTGGAGGTGTGTTTCACTGTAGGGACAGGTACTACATATCAGCATTGCACATTGGGAATACGAACAGTACTGTACAGAGAGCATATGTGTGCACACACTCTAAATGTGTTGGAGCTGTCATGTGCTATCTGACATGTCCATGACATGTAGTGGGCTGACTGCAACATTGCTCAACTATCCTGCAAAACATGTCTCACATCCCATACTTACCACCCTTTGTCTGCATAACCCTGTCCTCGGTGAAGCATATGACATCTATGGGTGTATGTCATATGGGATAACACTGACATGTGAAATAAGATGGCCATCACAACTGTTGGGCAGAACATGTGTACACGTGGCCATGGAGGATGGCCAGAGACATGAAGCAACACACACAGTAGAAGTGATGTACATGTGTGTACACCCTGTTGTACATTGGCTTAACACACTACAACTATGGCCTTTGTGTAATGGTGATATTGCAGATGTGAAACATTAAACATCATACAAGCCAATGCACAGCTTGTGTAGGCATAACATGAAACCACCACATAACATGTCTTGAACATCTTGAGTGTGTCACAACATGAAAGCATTCACCTATACAGTATCCAAATGCATACATGTGTTGCACAACATACACATACAACCACATCAGGCCACAGATACAGTACATTCACCTTGCTGGTGTGAGACATCACTGTCATGCCTCCTCCTCATGTGTGTGAGGTACACAGATGGCATGTGGGACATAGAGTACTGCTAAGTTAGCCATGTATTGACATAGTTGCCAGGCATCAGTAATATGGTTGCAGATGTGCAGGGGTGTCATCTGTATACCCTTCTGTGACCTGTGTCACACATTCCACATTAGGGTTTAGTGTGTATACACCTCAGTGATGTGGGACACATTCCACATTAGATATGTATTGTATGTGAACATTGTCATGGCTATGAACTGTGTCAGTAACTCACACTGTATAGCAATTGCGAAGCCACATGATGCCCTGCAATGGCTATGCACATCAGCTCAATGTGCAGTATGTCACTACATATTTGTAGGGCAGACAGTCAACATTGCATCAGCTGAAGGCCCATGTTAGTATAACAAGTCCCTGCATTGGGACACCATTACTGTACTGTAGATTGGAAAGGACACCATTGTGTTACACATGTATGCATGTCATTCAACACATCAGCAGAAGACATGTTATACTACATGTGATTGGCAAGGTCATAAATCACACAGCAGGCCGGTGTACTGTAAACCTGTGCTGATTTGTAGCACCATTGCAAAGTAGGGACAGCCATGTCAAACATGTGTGTACAGCCACATGCACAATGTCTAGACTCAGCTCAGCGGTAGGTGGAATAATGTTGAACAGACATGCACTGCTTCGGGGGAGATATGCAAGCTAGGGCTCAGGCAAACATAGTATGCAGTCAACATACCCTACTGCTCATGTCCTCACACATAGGGGCGGTGACCAACACAAAGCATCAGTGGCAGATGTACAAAGGTCAGTGATGGTCTGTCAACATGTGTATGTTGCACACACCATGGCAGTGTGGTGCAACTGTGCAAAGTGCATGCATTGTGTTGCAGGTATGGGGCATAGTCTACTAACACAAATGGTGCAATACTGGTATGTATGCTAACCACCACTATAATTGTGTAAGATACATGCTGTCTGCTATAACACATGCATGCTGTTGTGTGCAACTCAGGGATGTATGATAACTACCACTATAATTGTCTAAGCTGAAACTATAATTGTCTAAGCTGAATGCCATCTGCCATATCACCTGCATGTAGCATGTGTGTCTGTGTGTCTGTGTGTCTGTGTGTCTGTTTGTCTGTGTGTCTGTGTCTGTGTGTCTGTGTGTGTGTGTGTCTGGTATAACTTGTAATGTACAGTTCTTGTCTTCTCCTCACAGGTGTTGATGTAGGTGCGTTGCCCTCCTGCGGTCCACCTGATGTTAGTGTCCCCACAGACTCTAGCAGTGATGATGATAGTATGATTGAGGCACAGGCAGGGTTATTAGGGGCTGAATCTGTGCCATTGGCTGCCATTCCACCTGTCTCCCCCTCATCCTCGCACACAGTTCCCCTGCCTACACATACCCCATCACCACTGGCCATAGAGGAAGGATAGTTGGTGGGTGGTAGCATGGAACATGGAAGTGTGGAGACTATGGAAGGTGTGCCTGCACACCATGATCCCAGTCAACTGACTGGTGATGTCCCACACAGGCATGTGCCCAGTGCTGCTTGTAGGAGGACCACTGGCCAACATGACCCTTCGAGACAAAGCATATCAGCTGGAGTCACCAGAAGCATGTTTTGGGCTGTAATGGAGGCACAGAACATGCTGAATGGCACAACAGAGAGGGTCTGAGGCTTCAGAGGGCTGCTGTCTGTTCATTAACTGACAACATCCACGCACTTGCAAATGCTCACTCTCATCTTGCAGATGTTTTGAATAGATGATTGGGTGACATGATGGGAGTCCTTGACCATGGCATGTCAATCCTCGAGCATGGAATGTCTGTGCTAGAACATCTGGTGGGAGTGAGGCATCGGGCACATGGACGTAGGTCAGCTACATCACCTGTTGAAGGTCTACGTGAACATGCTACTGCACATACCTGCTCCCATAGTGGTGGTAGCAGCAGCAGTGCAGCTGGTGCTGTGCAGTCCACACCAGGACACAGCAGGCCACGTGCACATGGTCCCAATAGGGACACAATTCCAGTGGACATGTGTCATCAGACAGTACCCAACCTGGACCTCTGACTGGTAGTGCCCGTGCAACCCCTGGCATGCACAGGTCATGTGGCCATGGCCAGACACCATGAACTATGAAACCTGCCTTGTACAGTTTGCAGCTGTGAATAATACCCCTGTGTAGGCCAGCCACATGCCAGACCTATGTGCATGCATACACACGCACACCGGAAACAAATGTAGGGCACCTCAACACACACACTTATAACATCCACACACGCCCAATGATATCACAGGCCCTAACACACACACATGATGTCATCCAATGGCGCAGCCTAGGCCTCTGGCAAACATTATCACCCTGTGCATATGATGATGCCTGTGCCGCATCCCTGGCATCCACACCATCGGTGCAGGGACATGCTCATATGGTCTGATGCACAGGGTGAACATACTTGGTAGACAATTGTAGATTAATATTGTTGAATAGTGTTGACAGGCAGCAGACATACCATGTATTACAGTTTTAGAATGCATTTTGTGAGTTTGACAGTATGTATCATGTGTAACAACACTAACAGCATGTTGACCTTGACGTTCTGCCTTCCTCTTTCAGATGTAGTTGCATGTGCCAGGGGATGTCGGTGTTTGCAGATAGTGTCCCATATGTACATGTTGACTACCCACATGTCAGTATGACAATACCTGCATGCACTTTGTAGCTTCCACATCACAGTTATATTCTCCCATGTTTCAATTATTTTTTAAATTTTTTAACCCCTTTTTTTCAAAAAAGGGGCAAGGCCATTGAAAATGCAAAAAACTTTTTGCCAAAAAAACAAAAACCTTAATAAGCCCCCTGCCCTTAAACTTCTTTTGCAAAAAAAAGTTTTGGGGGGGAAAAAAATTCCCCCCCCCCCCCCCCCCCCCCCCCCCCCCCCCCCCCCCCCCCCCCCCCCCCCCCCCCCCCCCCCCCCCCCCCCTCTCCCCCCCCCCCCCCCCCCCCCCCCCCCCCCCCCCCCCCCCCCCCCCCCCCCCCCCCCCCCCCCCCCCCCCCCCCCCCCCCCCCCCCCCCCCCCCCCCCCCCCCCCCCCCCCCCCCCCCCCCCCCCCCCCCCCCCCCCCCCCCCCCCCTTTATTTTTTTTTTTTTTTTTTTTTTTTTTTTTTTTTTTTTTTTTTTTCTGTCTTTTTTTTTTTTTTCTGGTTTTTTTTCATTTTTTGTATGTTGGTTTTTTTTTTTTTTTTTTTTTTTTTTTATATCTTTTTTTTCTTTTTTTTTTTTTTTTTTTTTTTTTTTTTTTTTTTTTTTTTTTTTTTTTTTGTAATTTTTTTTTTTTTTTTTTTTTTTTTTTTTTTTTTTTTTTTTTTTTTTTTTTTGGGTGCTTTTTTTTTTTTTTTTTTTTTTTTTTTTTTTTTCCAAAAAAATAAAAATTTTTAAAAAAATTAAAATTGGGAAAGGTATGTTTGCTAAAACATGCACTTTTGTTAAACCAGGGTGTAATCTACCCTTAATTTTTAAAGCTGAAATATAATTGTCTAAGTGAATCCACTGATATCCCCGCATTAATTGTTCGGGTTTTTGTTGTGTCTGTTTGCTGGTCGTGCTGTGTGTTTCTGTTTGGGTTTTGCTTATAACTTTTAAAATTCTTGCTTTTCCCACGGGTGTTATGTAGGGGGTTCCCTTCGGTCCCCCTATGTTACCCCACAGATTACAGTATGAGAAGTATGTTGACACACATTTTTGGGGCTGTCCCTTTGGGGCCATTCCACCTGTCTCCCCTCATCCTGAAAAGTTCCTCCTACATACCCCTCACCCGCCATGGGGAAGGAATTTGGGGGGTAGCATGGAACAGGAATGGGGAAATAAGGGTGGCCTCACACCATGCCCCAGAACAGGGTGTTCCCACAGGCATGGAGTGCCAGGGGGCCCAGGGCCCAACACCCCAGAAAAGACATCACGGGAGTCACCAAACATGTTTTGGGGTGTAATGGGGAAGGAAATGTGAACACAAAATCTAGGCTTAAAGGGGGCTGTTTTTCCCTTTAACTGAAACACCACATTAAATGCTAACATCTTGAGTGTTTTGAAGATATTGGGTACATTAGTTTGACCATCTTTCAACCTCAGCAGGAATTCTTGCTGGAACATCTGGTGGGGTGAGGCAGGGGCATGGGCTGGTCGCTAATACCTGTTGGGCAAAAATGCCGCACATTATGGTTGCAGAGTGCAGGGTGCTTGATCCCACCGGCACACACCCTGATGGTCCCAAGGGCAAAATTCCATAATTGTATGAAGTCCCCCAATCTGGCCTTGCCTGGTAGTCCCCCTGCAACCCTGGCGCAAGGCATGTGGCCAGGGCCCAGAACCCTGAATGTGCCCGCCTTGACAGCTGAGCTTTTAATAAACCCTGTTGGGACACCAAACCCTGTGTGATGAAAACACAGGAAACAAATGGGGGGCACCTAAACACATAACAAAACAGCCCAATGATTCAACCCCCTAACACACACTGATGTACCTGGAAACCCCCTAGGCCCGGGCAAACATTTCACCCTTGCAAATGTCCTGTCGCCCCCGTATAAATGGTGCGGGGACATGCTCTTGGGATGCACAGGGTGAACATATAGGTAACAATTGTAGTTAAATTTTGGAGAGGGACAGGCAGAGACAACCATGTTTACAGTTTTGAATGCATTTGAGTTTGCAATGATCATGTGTCAACACTAACACATGTTGATCGAGTTCTCCCCCTTTAGGTGTAGTTGCATGTGGGGGGATTTGTTTGCGTTGTGTCCCAATGAAATGTTACTACCCAAGGTCAGTTGAAATATATGCATTTTGAGCTTCCAATCACAGTTTTTTCCCCCTGTTTCTTTGTTTCTGTTCTTGCCCGGCTGATACTTGTAGTAAGTCTGTTTCCCTCACATTAGTGGGTGCTCCGGTTTTTACCGGGAGTGGTAAAAGATTAGCCGGATGAAAGGGGTAAAGGCCGGGAAAAAGGGTTCCCAGGGGCGAATCCCATGCCATCACTGCCCCCACCCCACCCCAGTTCCCCGTAACATCCCCACACCACCCAAAAAACAGTTGGTGTTGGTGAGAACCCCGATGTGAACTTTTAAGTCTACAATTACAAGGCGTGCCACAAAGGTTACACATGTACAGGTAGTGGAATGGTCTAGATCGAGGACATTGACAGGGATACCACAGTGCAGTATTGAGTGTATGTGGGGAGAGGTCCATCAGTAGGCTATGTAACAACAGGTCCCAGGTGTACATGTTAACAGGCGGTTAGAATGCTATCTCACGATTGATGATATCAAAAGGGATGCTAGAGTGCATTGAGTGGATGGGGAGGGCACTAACATTTCACTATGGTAAAATACCTACAGCCTCCCCTCCTAGGGACCGGACAGGCATACACACTGACAGCCATACACACATACACACACACACACACACACACACTCGCACACACACACACACACACACACACACACACACCATGCTTCACAAAAGATATACACTATGTCACACACATACATACACTTTACATGTGTGAGGCTCAACTACCTACCTATGCACTTTCTTTGCCACACTTCACTTTTCAGCCTTGGTGTCAACAACAGTGTTCAGGAGAGTGAAAACATGTGGGATGTATTCCCAACCATATGTGACATATATGGACACACACACACCCAGACGTGCCAGTACTGTGAATCAAACACCTGCCTATCTCATGGAAGGTATTACAGATGTACAGCACTATCGCATTCGCTACAAAGCTTACTGACTCTTTCCTTTGCCAACTGTGCTGATATATGCACAATATATACAGGGGAGATATTACTGTTACAGGTGTCATGAGGTTTGCCTTCAGTGTCACCCTTACTGCATTCTACATTGTCTGTCTTCCACTTCAGTTAATCCTGACCTTAGCAGTTACACAGGTTATTGTAGGAATGGTTGTAACACACCAGTGAGCTGTCCTGCATTATCCATTCATCTGCAAAGAAGCCCCACCACTTAGTAGTCATATCCAAACATCTGTCCATACCTCATGTACGGCTTACTGTACTTAGAACATATCACCATATACAGTTGGCAATGTTGAGGCTGTATTACAACAGCATGATGTACTAAGACAACAGTCACCTTCAGACATCAGACATTGCACACACATGGAATCTACACAAACATCAATACATGTACACATATGCGGTCTACATCAGTAAGTGCACTAGCAGGTCAAGAGGATACATTCCACACCTTCCCCACACTATGTGTGAAACATAGCCAAGCATTACACCATAATGGATGTTGTATTCATGTACTGGTAGGACACCACCACCTTCACCGAGTAGCCAAGTGTTTATATATGACAGCAGCACATATCAGTGAGACACACACAGCATTATTCCATGTCATGCTTCTGCAAACTGGTACTTGACAGTGCCATGGTAAAGCCAGGGCACTGTAATGGTCAACAGTGAGCACATCATATTTGCCACACACACCTCATGTTTACTGGAAGAGTGCCAGATATGTGCTCTGTCAGCCTAAGGCAGCCACTCATTTAAGCATGTGCAAGGTCTGGCCGAGCATAAAATATCTCACCCCAGCACATACTGGCTATTGTGGTACTAAGGATAATGTCAGACAGAGTACACAGCGCATGCATGACACGTTGTTGACATAAATTTATATGTAGAACTGTGGTCACACATGGCTGTACATGTCATGAACATATCACCTGTGACTACTCAGGAACATGCAGAGGCTGGTTTCCTAGTCTATCAATGCAGGTACAATGCAGGTCCTACGATCTTGTTATTTGGGTATGTTTGTAGGTATTGCATTAGGTGGGCATGTCTAATGACATACATGCCACATGGAGTGTTGTATGATATGATATGTGTCATGGGTGACCAGTAGAGAGGGAATATACCTCTGTTAACATAGATATCAAACCTTATGTACTGTTAGCATGCTATCTGCCATGTGCATGTGTGTAATGACTGTAGCCACCTGTATGTAGAAAGGATAATGAAAGCTATGGTGATGTCATTTATGTTGCATGAGTGTGGGATGTACATATCCAGGGCAGGTACAGTTAGGTCATATCCAACCATGAGGGTGTTGTTTACTGGTGTACAGCAACAATGGACCGTGTTAATGCTGACAACATCGAGGTCTGATAACAACTGAGCTGGTTACAAACAGTGGTATTGGCCATTATGCAGCTGTGTCTGTACATGGGTACTTTGCACAGTTGATGTAGGCCTAGGTACAGTCCACCAATCGAGCGTTATCTGGTGGTCTACCATACTATGTCATACCACATATAGACGTGTGTTGGTAGTCTGGGGACAAGGTGGTGGATGTATATGAGGATACAACCTAGAATGCAGCATTTGCAACTGTCACCTGTACCTGACTCACCTGTGATGAGTTATGTCAGAGTAGTGGTCTTTACATGTCAGTAGCCTTTATGAATATGTGGACACCACCTGGAATGGTCCATACCACTGTTATGGTCCACATGTCTGGAATTGAGTTATATGGTGGTAGTGCAATTGTGCACTACAGAGCCTTCAACCAGGTGTTCCTCACTGCACAGATGTCAGTATTCCCTATTGTAGATACTACATTGAGCAAATGGATTATGAAAGCCACACATCTAGTACTGGTTAGCATAAGCATCCAATGCAATTGTCTGGTAGGTGTCAGGGTGCTACTTCTGGTGTAGGACATTTGCCTTGGAATGCGGCTATATGGGTAAATGCGTCCTAGGTATTATCCACACACACACACATGAAACATGGATGCACGTGCTCTGTGTATAAGGTTTGTTGTTCAGTCATGACAGCCCAGAATGACAGACACTGGACAACCTCATAATAACAACAGGACATTGGCTCATTGTTTTGGTCTAGCAGTTGCCACTTGTACCATGACATCACTGCGAGTGGCAGTAATGTGCTTGATAGCAAATGCCTCATGTAAGGTGACTTACAGCAGCCGAAATTGTGTATATGACCAATGTGAGATATACTTAGGGTAGCAGTCCTTCTAATAATGACAACTACTAACACAGCTGCGAGACGTCATCTTGACACCTGCACCTCAGTATCATTGCACAATGTGGCTCACATATTAGGCTTGCACATGCCACTGTTCCACGTATAATGCCACTGTCCACAACCTGCTATCAATGTATGCCTTTCAGGGCAGCAAGGTGTGTGACACATGCTGTAGGTAGCATCAGCCTGTGTGTCCCAGGTCATGTTCACACATGCATGAATGTGTATACTTAACATACATATATATATATATATATATATATATATATATATATATATGTCAGTACTTCATGTACATGTATGCATGTGTATCACACAGCACAGACACAGATATATAATTTACGGGCCACATACGGGTATCAGGTAGTAAACCAGTATGATGCGCATATATACTGACAGGTAAGATGTACATAGCTGTAAACCTGTGTGTTTACAATAGGAGTCCTTTACAACATGTTCTGTACATGTAAGTGTATGAGCATGCACACTGTGGCCTTCTGTGTTTAGAATTGGAATGCATCCCAAATAGCCCTGTGCTACTAAGTGTATGAGCATACCCACTGCCACCTTGTGTAATTTGAGTCAGTGTATCCAACAAGCCCTTTGTTACTAAGTGTATGAGCATGCCCAGTATAACCTTGTGTAGTTGTAGTCATAGTGCATCCCAAACGGCCCTGTGCTACTAAGTGTATGAGCATGCCCACTGTAACCCTGTATAGTGATAGTAGTTGTCCATTCCACAGATGGGCATACTCCAGTTCAGGTTCCTGTTGTGCTACAACTATACCTCACAGGCCTACCTGCAGATGATGTGCCTTGTTTGTGCATACAGTTTGTAATGAACACCTACTTTAAACACACAGGTTTACAGCTATGTACTTCGTGACTGCCAGTCTCCCTGTTGTTGTCCTCAATCTTAGAAGGGCATTCTGACTGCCTTGGAATGTGTAATCTCTGTGGTGCATCTTGTAACTGCGTAGTACTGTAATAGTGGCCTGTAGATAGGCAGGAGTTCTGATCCCACCACTGGCAACTATGTGCATGTGTTTGTGTGTGTGCCAGCAAATGGATGAGTGTGTTAGTGTGTGTCTCAGCAAATGCCTGAGTGTGTGTGTGTGTCAGCAAATGGCTGAGTGTGGTTGTATTTGTGTCTGCATCCTGTCATGACAGTGGGTTTTGCTGCATTCCAAAGAGATACCTCCATTTGCACTGGTCTTTATCCTTGTCAACTGCTAAATCTCTCTCTTCCCTCCTCCCCACTGCAAGTTATCAGTCCTGTGATGTCACCCAGCTCATAAGTGGAATCAGAGTAAGTGTAATTGTATGTGTTCTGTGGCACATACCCCAACTGCATACCACTGTACTAGTTACCTTTACATAGGCAAGACGTGTATGCACAATACTGGCAAGTGTGTGCATGTTTGTGTGTGTGACTACCCTGTAGCTAGGCATACACATGTGTAATGTCTTTTAGCACACCATGGCAGCCATCTGTGGTGACCAGTGTCTGAAAAGTATTACATAGTTAGGAATGGTAAAGAATACACAGTCAAGCATGACTACAGTTGGGTATGTTATTTTCCTGTGCCACTGTCGAGCAGTGACACAGAAGTGGTCGCTGGGGTGTAAGTCCATACCCATCATTCCCCCACCCTAACTCCACAATACCCGGGGTAGATTACATTAGCCATCATTCCCCACCCCAAACTCTACATACACAACAACCATCCCTTCTCTAGTGAGCTGCTTAAGATTTAAATGTTATAACACAAGAAATGCCTCTGTTTTGTGTACACATCAGTTCCTTTGGAACCCTTCTGTGTCACAAAGGGTGTTCAGATGTGTGTGTGTATATATATATATATATATATATATATATATATATATATATATATATATATATATAGCTACATAGCTATAACTCTGTGTCTGTGTATATGCATACATATATATGTGTGTGTACACATCCTGTAGGTGTATATATATATATATATATATATATATATATATATTTATATATATATATATATATATATATGTAGATAGGACAGTTGTACAGCTGTAGACTTGTCTTTGTTGTTTCACAGAGTACAGTACATTCAAGGGTACTGTACATATGTAGACAAAGTGTCTGTCCCATTTGTTTTCAGTGCTGTGGAATACCTGTAGTAAGATGTGCATTATAGACTCCATGCAATGTGTATACAACCCAGATGGCTTAGTGGTATGTCCAGTGACCTCAGTGTGCATGGTCCAGGGTTCAAGACCTGCACGCTTTGTTGATACAGTTAATTAGGACTGCATAAGACAGTTGTAAGCAGGTATAAATGTGTTTTTGTGACAGTAAGCAGCGGGTACACGCAGGTAACAGACATGTACAACTCACAGTACACTTGAAATGCCCTTCTTTGGCAATCCTGCTGATGTCACCCACCGATGAATACACCTCTGGGACTGCTGTAACCCAGTAAACTCCATGGCGCATGCTGTAACTGTGAAATGCTGTAGTGTGTTAAACTAGTTTGGTAGGTGTTCTAATCCCAGACAGGCCAACTGTGTGTGTGTCTGTCTGCCTGCCTGCCTGTGAAAGAAACTATGCTTTTAGAGTATGCACACTCTTTACAATTCACATACTCACCTTTGGCAATCCTGCTGATGTCACCCACCTGGAAATACACCTCTGAGACTGCTGTAACCCAGTATTCCCAGTAGTGCGTGCTGTAACTGTGTATTGCTGTGGTGTGATAAATTAGTTAAGTAGGTGTTTTACTCCAAGACAGGCCAACTGTGTGTGTCTACCTGAGAAAGTAACAATGCTTTTTAGAGTATGCACACTCTTTACAATTCACATAGCCACCTTTGGCATTCCTGCTGATGTCACCCACCTAGTAATACACCTCTGGGACTGCTGTGACCCAGTAATCTTCATAACACGTGCTATAATTGCGTAATGCTGTAGTGTGATAAACTAGTTAGGTAGGGGTTCTATTCCAAGACATGGCAGGTGTGTGTGTGTGTGTGTTTGACAGTCAGAGCCTGTGTGGAGGTGGCTGTGAGTGTCTAACCACTGGACATGTTGGGGAGCGGATTTTGTAGTTTTCCTATATGGTGTCCATATTATATGCCACAATGTCCACCTCATGAGGAGTACAGATGTAAATCAGCCAAGGGACTGTGTTGGCAAGCCATACCCCTAGATCTGGCAAAAGGCCTGGTGAACAAAGTATGCAACCCTACTATTACCCGGAATACGTTCTGAACGCATGTGTCATACACAAACACACTTGCCTAGAATATCCTGCTATGTTGCAAGTACCCTGCACATTGATGACAGATAGTAGGCATGGTGTGATTGCAGTGAGCTGCAGAGGGCATGGCACCCTGTCCAGCAGTACAATAGGCACATAATTGCGGACAATGTGCCTTCACTATGTTCCCCATTGGATGCCGGCAGCATATGTGGTGCCATCAAATGTGATCCACAGAGGCTATGAAATGCCTTAGACATGTGCCCTGTATGGACTGATGCCACTGACACCAGGGAATACCTGTATCATGCTGTCAAATGCAGGTGCAGGATCAACCTGCTGTCTATAAGCAGGTCCTGCCACAACAGGCCAGTATTGGCATATCTGAGGATAACAGTCTGTGTACACAACATGTGCCAGCCAAACCAGGTACACTTGTACATGTCACTGTACATTATTGTGGGACGTGCACATCCCAGGCAATGTCCATGTCAAGGACTATCAAACACAGACATGGCATGCATTGCAAAGCAATGGCCATACACAATGGTAACCAGGATGTCAGGACAGTTCATACAATACCCATCTGTGTGGGACATTGCAGACACTATACCCCTATACCACACTGCACACTATTGTCGGGTGGCATGATGCCAAGGATTACCCCTCACCCAGCCTTGTACAGCCATCTTGCACAGCCAACCACTACACACCCATGAAGCAATGCACACATGCATGTCAGTGCTGGCACCTTGTGTCTGCGTGTGGGATATGATGCTCCCAACCACAGTCACACCCAGTATAACTCCCATTGGCATACTGACTGATGTCAGACACGTTCACATGCCCTAGCCCATAGAACTTCCGGATATCCCCTGTGGTGCATGTAGTACCTGTCCATTACTGCAGTGTGGCAAACTAAGTAGTTAGGAAGTGTATTTGTGGGCCTGGCAAAGCGTGTCAATGTGAGTCCATTAGAGAGTCTGGTTGTGTTGACAATGACATCCGTTCATGTGGATAGCCATGAGTATTACACCTAATGTATCTCCATTATATCTCTGTTGCAGATGTCGCTCACCAGCACACATATATGTTCTTACAGCACACCAACATGTCAGCTTTGTGGCACATGGAGTAACTGCATGCATTTGTAATAGTAATGACTAGTCAGTCAGGGGGTTGAACCCCTGTGCTGGTAGGTGTGTGACAGATGCTGCTTAGGTTTTATTCTCCAGCCCTTTGCTGATGTACTTTGCCTCTGTCTGTCCCTCCCACACACTTTCTGGTGGATGTGGAGTTGTACACCTGCTCAGCAGCAGCTTGTGTTTTGTAAGTGATGGTCAAGATCAGGTGATGGCCTCTACACCTATTGCAGTCCTCTTCTAGTTGATTGCATGTGGAACAACTGTGATGATGTTCCCATAGCCAATCGCAAGGAAACACAGTACAATATCTAGGAACATCATGTTGGCGTTTGCCCATGACAGTCGCTGTGAGTGGAACCTGGATTTGGTGCTTGGTAAATGGCATCACAGATGATATCTGGATGTTCCTCAAACAACATACACAGTGGAAAATAGCCTATAGACAGGAGGGTGATGTGCCAGACATGACTACAGCATATGTAGCTATGCTTCATTGAGACTACTGCCAGTTTAACAAGTTGTGTGTGGTAATGGCTATTTTGCATGTTTTAAAACTGACAAGACAATGCTCTGTTTGTGAGGGAACCCCCATCTGTAGGGCCATCTGTGGACTAGTCAGTGTGTGGAACCATTTGTTTCCTGTGTTACTCACTGAACACACATCTGTGTACTGCAGGAGCATAGTGTGAGGATTGCAGTCAGTACATGGTGATAGTGATGAGAGTTACTGCCATCGCATCCCTGATTGGACATATGTCACATGAAACAGTTGGATGACAGTCACTGTCTGGGGTTCTCAGTGACATGCCAATAATGAGCCACTGTTTATAGCTGCAGTCACAAGTCTTCTACACTTTGTACAGATGTCATGCAATATATATGCATGCATTGTGCTCCCTCTGCAAATGTATACCAACTGTTGTGTGGGTTGATGGTCATATCTATGCATGTTGTTATAAGTAATCCTGAATGCTGTTTACTATTACTAAGCCATATCTGTGTTAAAACTGCAACACCATAGGCTGTATGGGTTTGGAGGTCCCGGCAGAACCTCCTGTCCCACTTCAGCTGGCCATGGCACCAGGCACCAGCACATCTGGGGCCCAGCCTTGGACCTCCACCTCCATTGGCTCTGCACCACCTTCTGGTGGAACCGCCACTGAGGATGGGGCTTGTCCCCCCTGGGAGCAGGCCCAGACAGGGACTTGTCTACTGTCGTACAGTCCTGGACGTGGTGCATAGGGGGCTCAATAAGGGGTTTTGAGGCAAGACACGCCAGCTCGAGGGCAGAGTGTCACATTTACAGGGTGAGCCTGCCCCTCCTAGACAGCCGCCAGCACTGCCACCTTTGCGGCTGTTTTGGTGCAGTGGTGGCTGGCCATGGCTGGGGACCTCCGTCCCACTGTTTCCATCTGGGGGCTCATGGGCTTGTGACTGCCGAACACCCCTCCCTGTCCAAGGTGTATACTCACATATGTGTCATATACTGACCCAGTATACTGTCTTGTCTGTCATCCTACCCAACCTATCCTCCACAAGCATACCTACTCTCCTTCCCCCATATCCCACTGTCACCCTACGGAAACAAAAGGCCAATCAGTTCCTAAAACAACATTTGCCCCATACATAGCTGTCCATTTCACACACGTGTCCACTGGACACATGTAACCCTTTTAATATGCATCACAACATACTCCAGTTGTCCTCACCCCTGTCTCTCAGGCACACAATCCTGGTATGCACATGACTCCTAAAGGTTCCAGGTACATGTGATGCAGATGATCCCATTGTTCACACAACACTACCGGTCCCTCTATGGTTACTCCATTTACCTTTTTCATGATGATGATGTTGCACACAGCACCTTGCAAGAGTACTGTTCTCACATAATGATTGGACAGGAACTGTTGTGTTAATGTAAATAAAATGCACAGAGTGATGTATTTGGCCAATGTACAAATGTTTGCATGTATTAATGACACATGTCTGTCTGAGGGAGTCTTGATATTACATAGGACAATACCACTACATAATACAGAGGTTGCTGGTGTTTCCCTTTTCATTCCTTTGTAATGGTTTGTTGTCACATGGGATGTTCTTGATATATCTATATATATGTATGTATCTATATCTGGACATAAACACACACACATACATCTACATGATGGAATACATTTCCTATACTGTTGAATGACTGCACTGGATGATATGTTTATGATAACATCCGATGTCTATATATCTGCCATGGCTTAGTGGTAAATCACATTAGCTGTGTGTGCAGGGTCCTGGTTTCGAGCCTTGCAGAGGCCATTTATTTTGTTACTGGGCAGAACAAGGCCGTTGGATACAGAGTGATTAAGGCACATTAAAGCATTTGTGAGCGGGTGTGCATAGGTTTGCACGGAGCTAAGCAATGCTAACCTCCAGTTACAGTTTCTTACACCCAGTTTGCCTCTACATTGCTTCACTAGTGTAATACTCGCATACTGGCGGCCAAACAGGCTTACACCCGCTTGCTCCTGCACTTGCAAATGCACTGCATTTGGTGTTTGCATCTGACACTCACACCCCTGGGTGGGAGTGAGGACTATGATATTACCTTGTGATGCCTATTACATCGGATTACATGCCTACAGTATCGGGAACGGCTGCCCATTAGGCAAAAGCAATCCATTTGACTGTACAGAATCTGCGGCCTGTCCAGAGTTTGATTCATATTATTGGTGTGTTCCTCTTACAATCTGCACCTGTCTGGCTAATACATGGGAACTGACACTCATCAATACAAACAAGTAATTGGGTTTTGGAAGCCACACTACTGCATACCTAATATTCTATCATCTTTCTAAGGTTGTAAGTGGAATATATGCTTTCTGTCCCTGTCAGACCTGTCAAACAATTGGGGACAAATATCAGCTGAATCAGGGACACGTCATAACAACATCAGGGACACATTTAAATTATTAATGCTATTAACCTGATACATTGACAGACTGAGAGCATATGAATTCATACACATTTTCTGAGGTAAAAGATGTTTATAACTCTTAATTGTTGTCATTATTCATTACATGTAATTCACTACCTTTCCTCCAAAAGTCACTAGTTTTAGGAGGGATTAAGTGGGACAGAGTTAGAATTTGAGTTGAAATCAGGGACGTCCCTGGAAATCGGGGACAGTTCAGAGGTATGGTCCCTATTTGTTCCCCCAATGGTTTATGTCCTTTCCAGTGGATTTGCTCTTAGGGGTTGAGAGGTATGGGCGTCAGATATGCCCATTTTGGAATATTACTTACATCCCCAGGGCAGTCCTAATACGACTGCACCAACCAACACCTGCAAGCCTAGGCCCATAATTGCATACCCATAGTTCCCCCAACTGCCCCTGCTCTACAGCACTCATCCTTACTGTGGGTGCAGGTGGGATATAAACACACCACTACACACTGCCCACTCTCCACGTGTCGGGACACTTGTATGTTGTGTCGACCCATGGGTTATCAGGCTTGCACAACCTACTGGTCCGTGTACTTCTACAGCCTGGTTTGTGAATCATTACTGGGACTGACTTCAATGATCATTAATTTTTGGGTGTCTCACAAGGGACATCGATGTTTATGTTTCAAGATTAGACCTGGCAGGTCTCTCCTACTGGCAGTATCCTGCCAGTGGTCTGGGAAGCAGTGGTGTGTTTACTTTTATTGTGTGTCTGTATGTCTCACCGGCCTAGCTGGGTGGATGGGGGGGTTGCTGCTATGTGTTACATGTTTGTTTATTGGACCCCTCACCCCCATATGCACGGCCTGTGAACATATGTAATTCATAACTGCTGTATCATAGCCTATATATATGTATATGTATGCATACATGTATATATTTATATATTGCTGTCTATATATATATCTCCAACAACATATGGGTCTATGGGTGTCTGCATATGTATATATCTATATATGTATGTATATGTATTCTGTGTCTGTATGTTGTACCAAGTGGCGAGCGGAGGAGAGCTATCATATGTATATATCTATATATGTATGTATATTCTGTGTGTGTCTGTATGTATACATTTACTGGGAAAGGAGAGGGAATCTCTATGTCGCTATGGGTAGATATACACACACATACCTCTACATATATACATCTACATCTGGTTATTCCGTTCCTTGCCATATAGATTGCACTTTGCTGCAGTGGGACACGTAGCGGGTGTGGCTGCTCGTTGGGTGACGCCTCTGCCCAGTGAACACATTTGCTTACATCCCTGGGCCTGTCCACATAGGCCCACATCAGCCAACACCTGCACACCTAGACCCATAAGTAGCTACCCATAGATCCCCCACCCGCACCTCCTCTACAGCACCCATCCTTACTCTGGGTCCTGGTCGGTTCTGAACACACCACTACACGCTGCCCATGCTCCACTTCACGGGACCCATGTCATACAATTGTCTCAACCCATGGGTCATCAGGCTTTCCCACCCTTGTATTCTGGGCATATATACACCCCAGCCAGAATGGTCGGTTTATCACCTTCTTTTGGTCTTGTCAATTTTTGGGGTGTCCCACAAGGGACGCTCCGGTCTGTGTTCCCAGATTAGATTTCACGGGTGCACTGTGCACGCCCCCCCCCCCCGGTTGTATCCTGCCTGTGGTCTTGGAAGCAGTGGACTATTTACATTATTTGTGGGTTTGTGTGTATGTTTCCCATGTCCGGCTGGGGGGTGGAAGGTCATGCTACATGTTTCATGTTTCTTGCTTGGGGCCCTCACTTCCATTGGCATAGCCTGTGAACATATGTCATTCTTGTGTGCTGTTTCATATCATAGCTGTATATCTGTGTATATCTACGCACACACACACACACACACACACACACACATATATATATATATATATATATATATGTGTGTATATGTATGTCTGCAACTATATATATATATATATATATATAGATATATATATATATATATATATATAGATATATATATATATATATATATATATATATAGATATATATATATATATATATATTTGTATACATATAGGTTCATAGGTTCATAGGTTCATACTAGGCTATCTGCCCGAGGGCATTTACAAGCCTAGCCCATCGTTTTGTGGCTTAGGCCACCCCTTTAGTATGGGGAACTATACCCATTATTTTCTGTGCCTCTGTCGAGCAGTGACACTGAGGTAATCCTGGGGTATATCTAGATCTCCCATCCATTGGTCAAGATTTCTCTTGAACAAGGCCAGCGAGGTGCTCTGCCTCACATGTACCGGGATTTTGTTCCACAGCATAGGGAGTCTTTGGGTGATGAATCTATCCCTCCAGCACGTCCTATTAATAGCCGTGTCAAGGTTTAAGTCTCCGCTTGTGGCTCTGATGGATCTAGATTTTTGAGGTGAAGCATATTCATCAAATCTGGGTTTGACATGGCCTTGTATGTTAGGCAAAGGTCACCTCTGAGCAGCGTGGCGACTGAATAGAGCTGGAGTTCTTTCAGTCGGGCAGCATAGGACAGATTTTTGAGACCCTTTATCCTTTTGGTGAGGAACTTTTGTGGCCTCTCCAGCTGCTGCAAGTGTCGGGTCAGATACATTCCGAATGGGGCATTGTACTCAATCATTGGTCTGATGAGTGATGAGTAAAGGGAGACTATGACCTCCTTGATCTAGATGAGAATCCCTTCATGATAAGGTGGGCAATGTAGAAGGTCTTCCTAACTACTTTAGCTACATGGGTGTCGAATGACAGACTACTATCAACCTGGGTCCCCAGGTCCCTGATAACTTCTTCTGTGCTCAGTGGATTGCCACCTATTTGGTAGCTAGGGTAACCTTGTTTTTCGAAGGGTATGACTATGCATTTTTGGCATTTAACTTTAGGCCGTGGCTCTGGCACCAGTTATCCGTTTCTGTGAGACCCTTCTGAAGGATATCTGTGTCAGATGTGTTTTTCTACTATGGCGCCCAGTTTGCAGTCATCTGCAAACTTTGTCAGCCATAACCCTCCTGTGTTTGCTTGTACTTGAAAAGTAGATGCCAAACAAGAGTGGGCCCAGGACTGAGCCCTGTGGGACACCACTTGTGACAGGCTTTGAGTCTGACATGGCGCCAGCAACTCTGACCCTGTGGGTTCTGTCACTCAGCCAGTTTGCAACCCATCTTGTGATGTATGGGTTGACATTTAAGCTGATGAGTTTTTCAATGATACCCGAATGGGGTATTGTATCGAAGGCCTTAGCCAGATCGAGGTAGGCTGTATGGACTGCCTTTCCCTCATCAATGGCTTTGGTGACTGTTTGAAAAAGTCAACCAAGTTTAAAAGGCATGATCTGCCTTTGACAAAGCCAAACTGGGTTGGATCCAAAGTCTGCAAATTCCTATGTCTTTATTTATGAGGTCCATTATGATCCTCTCCATGGCTTTGCAGATAAGGCTTGTCAAGCTAATGGGCGGTAATTTCCAGGGTCGGTGGAGGCACCGCCTTTGTGAAGTGGTACCACAGTTGCAGTGCGCCACTCCTGGAGTAATATCCAGAGGTAAGACTTTGATTAAACAGCTGTCCTAGCTGTGGGTTTAATTCCTCATTGAGTTCATGGAGCACACAGCCGGGACACCATCAGGTCCCATGGATGCTGTGTTTTTGCTTTGGAGAGAGCAGTTCTCACTTGGGCGCTGGAGATGTTTGGGGGCTGCAATCGTTTGGTATAGATATCTCTCCTTTTGGGGAGGGGGAGAGTTTGCACTGAACCTGTCAGCCAGTATGTTGGCAATGTCTGTAGGATCAGTAATCTTCACATCATTTTGAACTAGCTCTGAGCATATCTGGGAGTTTCCTCCCAGGTTTCTAACATAGCTAAAGAAGGCCTTATGATTGTCTTTTGAGTCTTTAGCTATTTTTCTCTCGAAATTTGCTTTGGATGATTTTATGAGAGCTCTTAGTTTTTACTTATAGTGATCAAGGGTGTCTTACCTTTTAAGGATTTTGCTCTATCTTGTAGTAGCTTCCTCCTTTTGTTGTAGAGTTTGTTTATGGCTGGGGTCCACCAGACTGGATGCTTGCCTTTGGTACAAAGAGTCTTTGTTTTGCTTGGGATTGCCTTATCCATGCAGTCCTGCAGGTGCTGGTAGAAGGCATTTGTAAGTGATTCAGCGGCTTGAGTACTGTTTTCCGCCGGCTCGGGGGCCTTAAAGGAGACCACACTAGTCTTTAGAAGTGTGAAGTCGGCTTTTGAGAAGTTCTTTACTGTGGTCTTTCTTATTTCAGGTGGGAGTGGGATGAGGACCTCCAGCGAGATTAGTTTGTGGTCTGATCTCACCAGTGAGGGGTACACCTCCGGTGTTGAACATTGTGCTCCCATGTTCGTGATGATGAGATCAAGTATGTTATCTCCTCTTGTGGGGATGGTGACTAGTTGTTCCATGGCATTTGAGTTTATGAATTCCAGGAACTTTTGGGCTAGGGTGTTTGGGCTTGAGTAGTGTTCCCAGTCTATATTAGGGTAATTGAAGTCACCTAGTATGATGGTGTTTGGTGATACATTTATCCCTCTAGTGTTTTCAGGAAGGCCATGTGAGGTTCCTGAGTTTGTGAGGGTGGCCTGTAACATGCTACAATTTGCAGAGCAGTCTTGCCTATGGTTAATTGCACCTGGATGGTCTCCGATGCATCGTGCGTTGCCACCAGTCTTGAGGTGTGGGTGTCCTTGATGAATATGGATACCCCCTCCTTTCTTAGTATTGTCCAGATTTTGGGGCGGGCATGATATGAGGTAAAACCTGATAGCGCGGGGTGCTCTCAGGAGCCTTGAACCAGGTTTCTGTCACAGCACAGACATCGATGTTCTCCATACTGAGAAGGGCCTCGAGTGCGTGCATTTTGAGATTTAGACTTCTGGCATTGAGCAGCATTACCCTTAGTTTTTCCTTTTTGTGTTCTAGGGTGGTAGGTTTAGAATTTGAGCCTTGCCTAAAAGGCACTATGGGGGTGGCAAGAGCCTTTGCCAATATCCGGAATCCCAGGGTGACAGGTGCAAGCCGTCCCTTGGCAGCGTGGCTTGTCCAGCATGTCATCCCAGGCAGACAGACACTGGATCCCCTTTGAATGACACCAGTGTTTAAGCCAATTGTTAAAGCTGATCATCTTATCTCTGTATTGTGGCATCATTCTTGGTGAAGGTAGGATACTGCTCAAGGTCAGGGTCATACCTGTCTGGGCTACATAATCAGAGAGCTCCTCAATGTCTCTTTTCATGTAGTCCAAGGAGGTACGTCTCAGGTCGTTTACACCAGCGTGGACAATGACTGAATCATATTTGTACCTGCTGTTGAGAGACCTGAGTGCTTGCGTTATGTGGCGGATTCTAGCGCCCGACAGGCAGCTTACTGTGACCTTCTCCTTACTCAGTCTGGTGAGCGGGACGTCAGTGTGTCTGACTATGGAGTCACCAATGACTAGTATGTCTGGCATTGTGTTTGGCCTTAAGGGCTGTGACTGTTTGATTCTATGTGTTGCAGGTGTTGTGTTCTGAGGTGGTGGTTGTTTGGGTGTCTGCTTTGGTGGCCTCTGCTGTTTTGGTAGATTTTTGATCAGAGCCTCCGAGTATGTCTTTGTGTGTTTATGTGTATGATTTGAGGTTGTAATGGTAATATGTGAGACTGGGTCTATAGTGTGTGTGGTAACCTTCTCCTCCTGACTGGTCTTGCCAGTCCTATGTTGAGAGAGCTCAGCCTCCAGTTTGGCCGTGTAGTTGCATCTCTCGCATGTATTTGTGTTTTGTGGGAGGAGGAGAGGGTTGTCTGTGTACATGAGGCAATTGTAACATTGCCTCAATATTCCCAGGTTCACCAGCTGAGCAGGAGAGGACACTAGCAACTGATCCCTCGACATGCTAGAAGGAATAGACAAAAAAACTTTAAAAAAGATTCCGGGGGACGTGGGTGACCGAGAAATGGGGGGTTGCCTTTTTGGGGTACTATCTATGACAAGAGTGCCGTATCAAGGTAATAAGTACTGTAGGAGCAAGTGCTACGTTTAACAGATAGAGAATAGTCTACTTGGAGTCAAGTAGAGATGATCTTTAATTATAGGATACGCTGATTAGATCAGTAGTATAGTTCGAGGAAGGTAGTTTTAAGGGAAAATTTGAAGAGTGGACTTTAGGTAGCCCGAATAGTTTAAACCTGCTTAACCGGTGCTGCCCTAGTGTGCAACAGTAGCAACTCCGCGCTAAATCGCTAAATCGGGCTAAATCGCTAAGCGTGCTTTATAGCAGGGGGCTGGAAAAGACAGAAAATGACCCAAATTGGCCAACAAACCACAAGTCACTGCCCTAAACCACTCCTCCGAGGACAAATGAAGGAGTTATGGAAATGACCCCTAGTGGCCAATAAAACTACAGTTTCAAGTCAGTAACCACCTCTCCGGGGGGCAGGGAAGCTGCTCAATGTTAGTCACTCCCACTGATAAACACAGAGACCCTTTGAGATTTTAAGTATTTTTTCTCTGTTTATTTGCTAAGTTTTTCTGCATAGCTGCCTAGCTTGAGCATTTTCTGGCTTGTTAAACTTGATTTCTGTATTAGTAGCTGTATTTAGAGCACAACCAAAAGCTGTTTGCTGAATTTCCTGTTTGCACTTAATTTTAAATCGTTTTTTTCTTAAAACTTGCATATTTTCTGTCCTTGACCTAGCACTCTTGTGTGGGGTCATTTACTGCACTGTTATAACTTGATATTACTTGTGAACCTCTGCTATCTCTGTAAAAACAAAACAAAAAAAAAAATCTTGCTTTTTCCCCACTTTTCTGAGAGTTAAAAAAGTTCAGTTACAGGCTTGCTGTTCCTGAACTGTTTGAAAGTTTCTGTGAGGCCATTTTTGCTTGGGCTGAAGGAGGGTTTCTGTGTTTATCAGTGGGAGTGACTAACATTGAGCAGCTTCCCTGCCGCCCGGAGAGGTGGTTACTGACTTGAAACTGTAGTTTTATTGGCCACTAGGGGTCATTTCCATAACTCCTTCATCTTCCTCTCTTAAAAACCTAGTTGCCTCGTGGTTTGAGCGTCTTTTCAGGCTTGTTGGCTGTTGGTGAAGCACCCTCCAAGAGGAATAAACGCTGAGAGAAGAAGAGCCACTTTGAGATTTTAAGTATTTTTCTCTGTTTATTTGCTAAGTTTTTCTGCATAGCTGCCTAGCTTGAGCATTTTCTGGCTTGTTAAACTTGATTTCTGTATTAGTAGCTGTATTTAGAGCACAACCAAAGCTGTTTGCTGAATTTCAAGTTTGCACTTAATTTTAAATCGCCTTTTTCTTAAAACTTGCATATTTTCTGTCCTTGACCTAGCACTCTTGTGTGGGGTCATTTACTGCACTGTTATAACTTGATATTACTTGTGAACCTCTGCTATCTCTGAAAAAACAAAAAAAAAAAAAAATCTTGCTTTTTCCCCACTTTTCTGAGAGTTAAAGTTCAGTTACAGGCTTGCTGTTCCTGAACTGTTTGAAAGTTTCTGTGAGGCCATTTTTGCTTGGGCTGAAGGGAGGTCTCTGTGTTTATCAGTGGGAGTAACTAACATTGAGCAGCTTCCCTGCCCCCCGGAGAGGTGGTTACTGACTTGAAACTGTAGTTTTATTGGCCACTAGGGGTCATTTCCATAACTCCTTCATCTTCCTCTCTTAAAAACCTAGTTGCCTCGTGGTTTGAGCGTCTTTTCAGGCTTGTTGGCTGTTGGTGAAGCACCCTCCAAGAGGAAAAAACGCTGAGAGAAGAAGGGAGCCACTTTTGAGATTTTAAGTATTTTTTCTCTGTTTATTTGCTCTCCCACCATTTAGTCCTTGAACATACCTGCCCTTGCTTGTGTAATGGTCGGATGGCCAAATAGCTTATCAATTTTTGGGTAGTCCCAACAGGGACTACCCTCTGTGTGTGTGTGTCTGTTAAGCAATGCATACCCTGCGCAAACGCACTTACACACACTTACTGGTGTTTATATATGCTTAAACCTGCTTACTAGTGCCTTATTAATTATGACACTGACATTTCGCTCTAGTTCACTTTTAATTATTTTGCAAGTTATACAGCCGACATATGTCGCAATATGTTCATGTGCAGATTACCGATTGTAAATAGTATGTGATGCAGTGGGATTCGGAATGGGAATGTCAGTTCATTAGGCGGTTGCTCTAACTAATACACTATTGCTGTGCTCCTTCATTTGCATATATACCCATATACCCATCGCTCCTGGTTCCCCAAACACCCACCCTAATGCCTCCCTAACACTGCAGTCATCCATTCTCCAGTTGGATTTGCGATGTATCCACACCACTACAAATTGGCCACTCCCTACTCTTGTAGACCCATCCCATCGGTTGACTCAATCCATGTATCCTCAGAACTCCCAAACTTTTAGTCCAAAAGCATTGGTGACATGAGCGACCAAAAGGACACTATTCGCATGTCTTTATGTCAAGATTAGACTCTATACTTTATTACATCCTTACTCCCGTTAACATGACTCTACAATAAATTAATAAGTATGACTATGTGGTAACGCACACGTTACACATGAGAGCCTAATTATGTATGTGTTCGGCGTATTTCTTTTACAAATAGACCAGTTTAGTAATTGGTATTGCCGTAGCAGGCAGATCACAGGAATGATTCTATGTGTGGGAAAGTCCTCACATTTTATTTTTTTCACCACAGCACTGACTTCGGACATTGTACACACTTCTGCGTTTTAGCAGTTTCGTCCCTTCCCTCTTATTCACAACCTATTATTCTATCTACTGTCAAGGTTTGTGAGGGCACATTCATGTTATTTATGTCTGCAAATGGAATGAATGTGTTACAGAGAATGTACTTCTACATATAGATGTCTGCATGTGTGTATGCATGTATGCATATATACTTATAACAAACTCGCTGACCTCCACGGGGCAGTTCAATTAGAACCAGCCAATCCACCATGGCACGCCTGGCTCCATAATTTCATACCCATAGTTCCTCCACCCCACCTGAGTTCAACATACACACATACCATCCATTGTCCAGTTGCTATTGCAGCCATGACACACCTCCACACATTGTCCTCTCCCGAGCATTAGGGGCCCTACATGTATGTTGTCCCAACCCATGAATTCTCAGGCTCTCCCACCATTTAGTCCTTGAACATACCTGCCCTTGCTTGTGTAATGGTCGGATGGCCAAATAGCTTATCAATTTTTGGGTAGTCCCAACAGGGACTACCCTCTGTGTGTAAAGTAGACTTAGCAGATCAACAATGTTACTCCCACTGGTAATATCCTGCCTGTGGTGTGAGTAGCAGTACTTTGCTCACTCCTGCCCAGCTTGATATGATATACACTGACAGTGCTATATAATACTGGGGTTGCTGTTGATTCCCTTCTCATTCCTTTTGTATGCTTTATTGTTACATTGTTCTTTCTTCATAGATAGATATATGTATATATGTATATATGTATATGCATATATGTATATATATGTGTGTGTGTGTGTGTGTTTGTATATATATATATATATATATATATATATATATATATATATATATATATATATATATCTGCATATATTATATATCTGTACATACTTATGTACATTTCCTATGCTGGGCACTGCTTAGACCCATGCAAACGCACTCAGACTTGCTTACTGGTACTTATATATGTTTACTGCTGCTCATTTGTGCTTACACCTGCTTACTAGTGCCTTATTCATTATGACAGTGCCACTTTGATTGAATGACATTTAGTTAAATATCTCATGGGATGCTCTTATGTTGGTTTTACAGCTAAACGACATTCATTCCACATGGAAAATGATATGTGCTATTGTTGGTCTTGAACCGTGAATGCCTGTTCGTTAGGCGGATGCTCTAAACACTACACTATTAACATTTACGTTGATTCTGTATGTTTTTCTCTATCTGAATGAATTTGATGCGTAAGCTACGCTCGGCGGAGGGCAGCGACGCACAAACATGCTGCGCTTTGCTTACACCTTCGATATTGCAGCAATTCAGATGTATAATAGGGACACGAGGAATCTAATTGTGAAAGTTCTAGGGACAGGGCTCAACATTTCACTACGTGCTTGTGTGTTTACTACTTCGATTTTATTTCACTGTTCGTGGACACTCTTGTATGCTTAGTATTTATTTCGGTATCCACAGACACTGAATTACTGACTTACTATTAGAGGCGGGCTCTACTAGTAGGCATAGTAGATTATGCAACTGTCGGGGCACGTTTACACCTCCGTAGAGCACATGTACACGCCCCCTGCACTCGCAAACATTTCCTATGCACGTTGAGGGTGCGGCGGCTCACCTTCATACATATTCATATGGTGCTGCTGCACCATCTGTAGTGAGGATGCTCAGCGCAAGACTAAAACCATCCTTGCACTGAGCTTCTTGAATTCCAGGGAGTAACTATTACATTTGTAATATTTTGTAGACAACTTAATATCTCAGCAACCACTTAAGATACATACATACCGTTAGCAGCATTTTATTAAGCTAGCTGAGAGCTTTCATACAAGGCTAAAGAGTTTTGTATATGTTACTTGGTTGTTGAGATATTTAGAAAAATGTGAAAATTATATCTATATAAATTAATATCATAACAACAACAGTTAATATCTATTTACCTGCATTGACAGTGGTCAAATATTAATGCAATTGAGTTTTGTATTGTGTAAGCTTTAACATGAAATCTTTTAAAAACATGTACATAGCATGGTTTTGGAATTATTGATGCAAATATGAACAAGCAATATTTGACACCTACAGGCTTCAGTAGGAGTTAACTGCACATGCACCTGGAGGCATCACTCAGATGTATAACCTTCTCCAGGAATCAATGAGGACGAAAGAAGATGTGGTTCAGAAAATCATAGGATTTTAACCAAGAAGCTTCCTCAGACAGCCAGTCTCTTGGCAGAGGAGGGGGTAATCATCATGGGGCAGAGGTGGTCTGCAAAACCAAGGATTTTGCAGTCCCTTCTCTGAGAAATCCTTGCAGCATTCCTGAAGGGTTGCCCAACTGCTGCACTCTGGAGGTAGTTGAGGGGCACTTAACCGTACATTCTCAGTCCTGGCAGGCCATCACTTTAGATTCTTGGGTATTGAGGATAATAACCAGAGGATACACCATTCCCTTTCTCTCCCTTCCTCAAATAAAAAAATAATGATTCTCTTAGTGCCAGCCCAACAAATGGAATCAGCAACAGCAGAAATCTAAAAGCTGTGGGAAAAAAAAGGGCCATCCAGCAGGTCCCACCAGACCAGATAGGATCTAGTGTCTACCACAGGTACTTTTATTTCCAAAGAAGACAGGGGACCTAAGGTCTGTTCTGAACCTAAGTCATCTAAATCAGTTTGTGAAGCAGAGAAAATTCTGGATGTTCATGGTTCAGTCGATTTTACCTCTACTCAGGAAGGATGACTGAATGTGCTCAACAGAACTCCAGGATGACTACTGTCATGTAAAGATACATAGGCAGTCCAGGAGATTTATCTATTTTAGGCTAATAACCAATCACTTTCAATTCAGAGCTCTTCCCTTTGGACTCTGTATAGACCCCCCAGTGTTTACCAAGTGCATGGCAGCAGTGACAGCCTGTCTCAGACTGCAGGTTTTCCAGGTTTTCCAGTACTTTGACAATTGGCTCCTAACTGCTTTGACCAGGGATCTATTAATCCAGCAGAGGGACCTTTTACTTCAGCTACTTCACAACTTGGTGGTAACTGTAAACCTGACAAAGAGCAAATTGAGTCCATCTCAGTCCGTAGAAGTCATCTGGTGCCACCTAGACAAAACAATTCAAATAGCTACCTTACCACAGTCCAGGATTTTTTTCCATTCAACAAGTAGCAAACCAAGTATTGTCTCATTCCTCACCCCAGTCAAACTAATTCTAAAACTTCTAAGGCTTATGACTTCAATGATCAACTTGAACCCTCTTTCCAGGTTTCACATGAGAGTTCATCAATTGACTCTGTCAGTCCAGTTTTCCCAACTTTATCAGCCCCTCAGCACCCCAGTCAGACTAACACCTGTTTGCAGAACTCACATCAAGTGGTGAATCACATCCACAGAGTTATTAGAAAGATGTTGATTCTGTATTCTACCTCTAATAGCTGTGGTTACCGTGGATGCTTCCCTTTTAGTATTTTAGTATATCAACAAGCAAGGGAGAAACCAGATCATATTTTTTATGTCGAGTAGGCTTGATAGTGTGGTAATGGGCAATGACTTCCCATCACTTTTGTTTAGCAATGTATATCCTAGGGATTTCTGATATATTAGTGAACAGGTTAAGCAGATGCATTCTTCTGCCTCACAAGTGCTTCCTCAGTCGGACAGTGGCGAACAAAATCCTCCACCACTACGGCCAAACTTGCTGTGACCTTTTTGCTTTCTGCCTAAACAATAAATGGAGCAGATACTTCACTCTAATTTTTCCTCAGAGTCAGTCACTGAGGGACAGTCTGATCCACAGTTGCCCCCCTCATGTCTCCTTTAAGCCTTCCTCCTTTTCCGTTGATCACAAGATTCATTCAGGAAGCTAGAAGGTGCAAGGCAAAAGTAATCCTCATTGCCTTGTATTGGTCTAGGCATGTCTGGTTCCTGTAACCTATGACTCAGATCTCCCATCCCATCCATCTGGGCATCCTCTCACAGACCCAGAAACCATGAAGTTAACTGATTGATTCCTCCAATTTTTAACAATGGCCAGAGATACAAGGTTTTCAGAAAACACAGTATATATACTAATGGCTTCACAGAAGTTTAGTACCAGGAAAGTTTGTTGACGTAAATGGAAAAAAAAATCCTTTTGGGCACCAGGAAAGGGTTTAAATCCTTTTTCTGTGCCCTTTCCTTCCATTTTAGAGTTTTTGTCAGAATTGTTCCAAAATGGTTCTAGCATTTCCACTATCAGAGTATAGCTTGCAGCCATTTCTAATTTTCACATAGGCACAATGAGACTCATATAGCCTCTTTAAAGGTCTCTAAGGCTTTTCTTAAGTGGACTTTCCTTCCTTGACCTCCTATAAAGGACCCTGTTCCTCCTTGGGATATTAGAGTGATGCTTCAAGCCCTTACACCACCCCCTTTAAACCAGCAACTTCAGTAGACGTGAAGTTTTTAATATAAAAGACAATCTTTATGATTAGAGTTACTTCTGCAAAGTGAATTTCAGAGTTGTAGGACCTTTCATGCAGATGCCCATATTTGTTTTATTCATAAAGACTGTTTTTCTAAAACCAAATCCCTCCTTTATTCCAAAGGTGGCATCTGAATCCAATATAAACCCGTCCATCAATCTACAAGTTTTTTTTTTCTGAAGGTTTTAAATAATGGAGAATATACATTGCATTTACTTGATGTTCGCAGACAACTTAGAGTCTAAACCCTATCTATATAAAACTAAAGATTTCAGGAAGTTGGATTGTTTGTTGCATTATCCAAAGCTAAACTAGGACATGGCATTTCAAAGATCACTCTTTCAAGATGGCTCTCAAAATGTATTGCATTTGTTTATAACAAATTGGGTTTATCATTAAACAAGAAACTGACAGCTGATTTGACAAGAGCAGTAGCGACTTCCACAGTTTTCCAGCAAAGCTTTTCAACTGATGAGATTTATGCTGCTGCCACCTGATCTACTGTCCATACCTTTGTGTCTCACTATAAGTTGAATATGCAGTCCATATCTCATACCTCTTTTGGGTGTGATGTTCTCTGGAATATCCTTCTTTGATGCCACCCAGGCAAATTGGTAGCTAGGGAATCTGTACCAATAGTTGACTGATAATGGACGACATTAGATATGAAATTATGTACTAATCATAACAATAAATCTGTGTTGTCCAGTTTTCATCTAGTTCAACATTGCTCCCTCCTTTCCCCTCCAGATTGACACCTCCTGTACCTTGAAGAACAGATGGTACACTGTGGACATCTTTCAAATGTAACCCTCAACAGGTGGGCTCATTTTCTTTACATGTGAATTTTTTTTATGTTGAACATAGTCTTTAATTGGCTCTCAATACAGGAAATACTTATCTTATGTTAGGCAAACTTGATCAGAAGTATTTTGAGGAAGGAGAGGGAATTATGGCTAGGGGAGGAGCCAGAACCCTGGATTCAAGGTCTAAAGGTGCCAATACCTGATCTGAGTTGGATCCTAGTCCCAACAGCTGACCCAGATGAAAATAAGACAACATGGACCTTGTCATTATGGTGAGTGCATAACTTTTGTTTATCTGCAGCTTTCTTTTCTGCTGCAGTAATGCTCACAATATTCTGGAATACCACTTTTCTAGTTACTTGAACTAGGATTTGTCAAAGGAAGGTCATGCTTACTGAATCTAGTGGACTTCTTTGAAAAAGTCACTAAGGCAATGGATGAGGGGAAAAAAAGTGCATACTACGTACCTAGATCTGGCTAAAGCATTTGATACAGCACCTCACTCGGGCATTGTCAACAAACTTATGGATCTAGGTATAAACCCCTTTATAACACATCGGATAGCTAGCTGGCTCACTGATAGGACCCAGGAGGTTAGAATCTGTAAGGCCATCTCCACAAAGAGGCCGATCACCATTGGAGTCCTCCAGGGCTCTGTACTAGGTCCACTCCTCTTTGGCATCTACTTCTTGGATGTCAAAACCAATGGTAAAGGCTTTTGGCTGATCAAGTTCATAGATGATTGCATACTGAGAACAGTCATTGAATTCCCCCAAGATGAGAACACCCTTCAGGAATTTCTAATACAGACAATCGCTTGGTGTGAAAGCCATAGCTTAAATTCAATACCAAAAAATGCATTATAGCATCTTTTGAGAGGTCTACCACCCCAAGTAACTATGTCATCAATAAAACACCCTTACAAGTTGATTCATTAGTCAGGGATCTGGGAACTCATGTAGATAATAACCTAGCCTTCAACCAGCATGTGTCCAAGGTAGTAAGAAAATCCTTCTATGTTGCTCAACATATAAGCAAGGGCATGGCATGTAGGTCCAGAGAGATCATCATACCACTGTACTTGGCCCTCATCAGACCCATCATAGAGTATAATGCCCCCTTCGGTATGTACCGGACTAGATACATGCAGTAACTGGAACGTCCACAAAAGTTCCTTACAAAAACACAATGTCCTAAGCAGATCACCTCAAAGTTCTGTCTCTTTACTCGATATCAAACAGACTTCTGAGAGGTGATCTTTGCCTGGCACACAGAGCATCCTTGGACCCTGTTTTGATGATCCTTTTGCACATCCACAAAACAAACAACATCAGAACTACTAGATAAAAAGACCTACATTTTGCTTATGACATAAACAGGATATATTGGAGAGACAGATGTGGTTCTCAGAGAATTCCCATTCTTTGGAACAGGCTCCCCATCCATGTGAAGTAGAGTTCTTACCTATCCCTTTTTAAGTGTATCTTGGACCAATGGATTGGAATCACAAATTCACCCCTGGTTTGACTCCTATGTCTCTGATGGACAGAGGCAATCAGCAAATCACCACCTATATGTATCAAATTTGTGGGTCATATTTGGGTTGCATGGCTAGGTTTATAAGGACCCTAGTGGTCATTAGCCTAGTATACACCTATGAACCTATGATATTTCTTACAAAATTGTTAGATTTTAAAAGACACCTCATACTTCTGAATAACCCAAATATGACTTATTTTCATTTTATGTTCAAAATTATGTATATTTATTCATAAGTTATATTTTTATTATTATTTTTTTTTTACAAAAAAATTCTAGTCACCCTTCAAATGTTTTAATGCCTGCAATAAACCTGGATCCAAACCAATGAATTCTTCCTTATCTGCAAAACAATCTTAGGAGGATAAATATTTAACCTTTTGTCTATTTTTTTATCCCTAGGGACATCTCTAGAAGGAAATTGACTCCTGCTTGGAACTTCATTCCTGGGACCCGGTGTCTTAGCCTAGTTATGCAAGGATGTACTCCCTTCTTTGAGACCAAAAAGAGGGGCTCTGCCATGTCTGACAAGGACACCTGAACAGCTGCAGAGGACATGGCTGACCCCCAAGTCCATTATGACTGAAGTGGTGCACCAGAAGGATCCATAGCACAAAATGAATGGTCTTTGATACCAGCAGTGGCCAAAGCAGAGTCACCCACTAGTGGCTGAGGCACAGGCTGAGCCCACAGTGTTGGAAAGGGCTCCCTTAAAGTTTTCTTTTTATTGAGTCTGGAAAAAAGTAGAATTGTGGGATCAGTATACTGTTCCACGTTTCTGCTGAAAAAATGGAGCTTGAGTCCTGGTTATTGCTGCTATAGCAAGTTCTTGACAGGTAAGTTGTCAGAAATAGTATTCACAAGCTACGTTCACAATGACACTTCCAAAACACACATTGACACTCCCAAAACACACTTATCCTTAGTAAAACAATAAGTCTCACAAAATAAGCACAAGTTTTTCCCACAAAAAAAATGCTTAAAATAAGCACAAACAATAACATTTAAAAATGGAAAAAAAAACAGCCTGTCAGATATACCAGTTTTTAGAGACAGACTTTGTTTTGTTATATATTCTAATACTCAGCTATATTTCTCCTTTGTCCATTCCCAGGAACTCTTCTCTTTTTTCTCTCATCCTGCTCTGCCCACCCCCATTGAAAGGCTTGCATCACTAGGAGACTACTCCATTTGAGAACCCAAACCGAATAGCAGTCTACTTTTCTGAAGTACTGAAAAGGGCACAAAGTTGTTAATCATTAATAGTTCCTTCTATTTAGCTGACAAATGTTAGGTAGTGTCCCACTCGGGAATCAGCAGCACTGGCAATAAGCATTAAGGCCCCTCTCCTACTTTGTGCAAAGTAGCAGTTAAATACCTATAGGCAAAGAAATAAGGTTTGCGCAAAATAATTGATTTGTTTTTGCACTCTTACCCAGTTGTGCTCCATGCCTGATCTGTCCTGAACAGAACTCACAGATTGGCTCTGCAGTCTAGAGGTCTGGTTAGACCCTGCTCCATTCGTCTCGCTCAGTTCGGCTCTCTCCACTCCTCTACCCTACCCCCATTCCCACCCACCCCAAGTACAGCCTAATTTATGTTTTACAGCTTACCGCCTGACCATTCCCTACACCCATCAGCTACATGTTCCCACCTACCCTACCCTACCCTACCCTACCCTACCCACACTCCCTGCCCTTCTACCAAATAAAGACACTCTTTTAAAACAAGCTAACCTCTTCCCCTGCCCTGTACTTATTACACATAACTGCAATTAGTCAAACACCACTCCAACATTAAAATGCAAATATTACTATAATTTCTCTTAATAACTCTAACTACTCTAGCTTACCTCACATCAATACAAACCAATATACATCTTCACAATACTTCCTACCACACAACACATACTATGGCATACCCTACAACTCACATAGATTTCCCAATCTGCCCCTCACTATTTAGAGATAATTATATACTACTCTCATACAAAATCTGCCTACCAAATACATACACCAGACATTTACAAAATAAATTCTATATAGAAATAGCTTGCACCATTAAACAAAGTATAATGTCTAGCATAAGACTACTAATTTCAGGCGACATACACCCAAACCCAGGACCATATGCTACCTTACCCTCCAACAAGCATAAATCTGACCTACTAATTATTCACATAAATATTGAGAGCATCTCCAACAAACTCCCTAATCTACACGCATTTATATCCCAATACTCCCCAGACATACTTCCCACAACTGAAAAATGGCTGAAACCCAGTATCCTAAATGAAGACCTCCTGCCTCCAGGTTACAATATCTTAAGACTAGACAGAACTAGACAGAACAGGAAGGGAAGGAGGTGGCATTGCAATTCTTTTTAAAAATACACTCAACCTTCAACCTCTACAAGTCTCATTGCCAAAATTCCAAAATGCAGAAACCTTAGCTCCCATACTAACTATAAACAATACAAAGAGAATTAACATTCTCTGTAGTTATATTCCTCCAGGAAGCAACTCCCCAGTAATTGAGGAGACCCTCCAGTGGGTCACAAACAACTTTCCACAAGAGATTATTATATTAGGTGATATAAATATCAATTGCTCAACCTGTAAATCCAACAACCCCACCAATCACATTAACCTTCTTGGATTTACCCAACTTATCCAGGAACCCACTAGAACAGATAAAAAAAAAACCCACAAACAGTATATTCTTGACTGGATACTAGTAAATTATCCCAAACTTTACTACACATCTGGCAGCCTTCCAGATGGGCTCAGCAACCACCACCCATCTTTCCCCTAAGGAAATGTGCCACTATTCCAAAACCTGTAACATATAGACAAGTTAGAGATGAGCGCAAATTAAAACCCCAGGAACTAAACACTATACTAAAACTATGTAACTGGAAACCACTTTTAACCCTAGGATTAGACCAAGCAGTCAACTACCTTAACAGCATATTTATCAATGTCCTTAATACTATTGCACCCATCAGAAAAATTAGGGCAAAAACAAATTATGCTCCATGGCTTACAAGAGACACTAGAGCCTTATTAAAATCTAGAGACAAAGCCTGGAAACAATGGAAAAAAGTCAGTTCCACCCAAAATAGGCAAAGATATTAACTACTCTGGAATCAGGCCAAAAAGCAGACAAATCTAGACAAACAGAACTATTTCTTAGGAATACAATTGAAACACTCAAAAGATCCCCAGAAATGTTGGCACGGCATCAACTCCCTCTTAAAACCTGGAAAAACAACCACCCCCATTCCTGCCTCCTCTAACAACAGTGACATAGCCTCCCAATTTAATCATCACTTCATAGACTCCATCCAGTCACTATCTAAAAAACTATCCTCAAATAACTCCTCACTCACCCCATCAAAAAACCCAGAAAATCCACCCTCCTTTACTCTCTCACCCATTCCCATTTCCACCCTTAAAAAAACTCCTCCAAAGACTTAAACCTACTACCCTCACAGCTGATAATATACCTGGTAACTTCCTAAGAATAGCCGCCAAATCCTTATCCTATCCTATTTCAACCGGTCTGTTCAGGAAGCATATGTCCCTCAGCCCTGGAAAGTTTCTCATATCATTCCCCTCCACAAAGGTGGTAACTCCTATGACTTTTCTAACTATTGCCCCATAGCCATTCTGTCTCCCCTATGTAAACTTCTTGAGAAATGTATTTACACCCAAGTCATGCAATTCCTTACTACTAATAACCTCCTCTCCCCCATACAACATGGCTTTCACCCTCACCATGGTACGACCACTGCTCTCCCCTCTTTTATGCATCAGGTCAGCCAGCACAGAAATGAAAACAACTTTGTTTCTGCCATATTTCTAGACCTATCTAAAGCGTTTGATATGGTCTCACACCCAACACTACTAGTTTCACTATCTGCCCTATCCTTTGTTCCTACTACTATAGACTGGTTTAAAAACTACCTATCCAACAGACAGCAGTCCATTTAATGGCAAGGAGATGTTCTTTGTGTTTCACTGTTGCAGTCATCACACTTGGGTTATCTGCCTGCAGGTATCCCTCAGTCGGCCCGAATACCAGAGACTTAGTATTTCTGCATCGGTTGCTGTCGCTCCAGGACTGACGTCAGGTCATCAGGGGTATAAAAACAGGCAGCCGATGCCATTACATCAGTCTTTCTTGCCGAGGAGCCTGAAGCCGAAGCAGTTTGCAAGTGCTAGTCGGCCACTACCTGAGTTTTTGTTTACAAATTGAATAATCTTGAAGTCTTCTAAAGCTAAGTACCCCATTGGGGATCCTTTTTTCTTGCTCTAACCTAGACGTGTCCAACCTGCGGCCCGCGGGCCGCATACGGCCCTCAGAGCTCTTCCATGCGGCCCTCAACCTCTAACTGCAATATTGATGTACACATGCCCCAAAACACTTTTTTTGTTTTGTGTTTGTGCGTAACGCTAATGTCCGTGTGCGCATGGCCAAAGCACCCTTCTAGTTTTGTTTTTGAGCCAAAAAAGGGTCAGTGTGTTTACGCCATTATTTTGCGCCGAATAATCAGTGTGTGTGTGTGTGTGTGTGTGTGTGTGTGTGTGTGTGTGTGTTCTCGCTGAAGAGGGACTCATGTATGGATTTCCTGCTGTTGCCTTTGAAAGGGACAGCAATTACCTATGTTAATAGGTAAGTACGGATTGAGTGAGTGCATGCATGAAAGCAGAATTGTGTGCGTGAAAGTAGAAGAAGAATGTGTGTGTGTATGTGTGTACCTGTGTGCATGACAGAGAGAGAGACACATGCACAAAGAGGCTAACAATGATTAGTCTACCTACTGAACACAAACAAGTTAGCTCACAAATATATCATACATTGAGTACACTTTCATTAAATTGCGGCTTTCCTGACAGGGAGAGTGTTGCATTGAGCATGAACTCTTACCTCTTAACTGTATGGATTTTCAAAGAATGTCTGGATTTTTGCCTCATCTTCCAATTTGTGTCTTTTGCTTAGGAAATAAAAGTAGTCATCCAAGGTAATGCAGTTCCAGGTAGTAAAAATGAGACAGCAGCCTAGGGTTAATGGGTCAGTAGTGGACTGAATATGTGGGACTGTAGCATATAAAGTTGTATTGTTTTTTCAGACAAACAAAAAAGCACCTAGTACTGTTTTTTCATTGGTGGGTTCTAAGCAGTGGTAGATTGGACAACAGTAAGCATAGCTTTGGTGGATCATCAATACTGGCAAATCAAGTGGGCACAATGTAATTTTTTAAATGTTGGGGATTTTAGTGTGTATGTATGTGCTTATGTGTTGGGAGTGCTGCAACAGTAGATGATTATTAAAGACAGAGACTTATGGACTGTGGAGAATATGTTTCTTTGTTTCAAAACCTAATACTTGAGTACGCATGCCAGAAGGAGATTTTTTAAGACAGCTTCTTGCCATTTACAGTGGATGGATATTTACATTTAATGGACAATGTATTAGCATGGGCCTGTGGGGTTCTGAAGGATGCCAAGTCTACCACTGCCAATGTCTTGTAAAGTGACCTGGAAATGGATATTGGGATGTTACTGAAAAAATATACTAAGTGGGCTTAGGAATATAGTTTAATTAAACAAAGTGTACTTTCAATTTACAGGCCATAATTTAATTTATTTCAGGTAGTCCAGATACTGGTAGATTGTATACCATTAGACTTAATTAGGGAGAGCTGTCATTCTGGGGAAACAAGCAGCCTTAGTTTCAGTGAAAGCTCTGTGGTTGCTTGCAAGTAGGAAGTTGCAGGATGTTGATGTAATGTGTTTTGTTTATTATTTTTAATGCATTTGTCATTTCAAAGCATGGTTTTCTTTGATGCAAAAGAAGGCAGGACTGAATGAGCCATATAATGTTTAACTGATAATAAAGGGATAGAAAGATTATAAGTGATGTATAATGTTTGCAGCTACAGTTGTTTCAATGGTGTCTGTGATGCATAACTGTTTTTGGGCCTGTGTCCTCCTTTTATTTTTCGCTTTGTCCAGATTTCTTACTCTAAGGTTGAGAGGTATGGTTCCATACTAAATCAGAAGTTGTATTTACCTTGGAAGACTTTTCAGCATAATTATGAAAAACAGAGCCTTTTTAATATCTCTGCTTATTTCCAATATAAACTGCCATGTAACCTTGCAAATAACCTTCTTATTATGCTACTTTACTTCTTTTGGAATTAACAGGTATGATTCATCTGTTCGGACATAAGTATAGAGTGCTAATGTGACTTTGATTTCTTGCAGCAGTTTGTGGTTTACATAATCACAATAACTTTTCTGTGTTTCTGGGTGTGTAATCAATTTAACAGTTTTAAAGATGTTTTCCAAAAATAAATAAATATATAATAAATAAATAATCCTCTCAAAACTTTGAGCTATTGACAAAGTCTGGGAATTTGTTTTTTTTCAAAAGTGAAGGTCAGCATTACAGCTCAGTAAACTGTCAGTCTGTGAGTAACTTCTGCACAAATTAAAATGTCTGAATGTCAAATGGCTTTAGATTGGAGGGAAGTTTATTTTTATTTATTTTATTTTATTTTACATTTGTTTACCGGGAAAGTCTGACTGGACACAGGTCCATTTTCAGCGGAGGCCCGGGGAGAAAAGCTCCAAAAATAACTCCAAAAATAACACAAAACAATATAATACAATACATAAGAGAGAGAGACAGCAAATTTTGGATGTAGTACTCATACAATATGGCAGAGATTACATCTCGTAATAGTGAGAATCATTGAGGTACAGAATAAACTTAAAAACATTTTTTTTACAGTTATAATTACAGCAAGGTAAATATCAATGAGTAAAGTTTTTAGGAGAAAGCTGTTTGTACATAGCTGAAGCTCTGAAACAATCTTTTGGTATGGATTAACCTGGGGATTGACACAAGTTATGTGTTTACACCAGTATGTAGCATTATAGTTTATGGTTTTCTTATTGATTTACGTTTTGCCGAGCAGTTGTTTGTTGATCTATTGATGGTCCTTTTGGTGGTGGGAAATTACATGGATGAATCCATCTCTATTATTTTTCTTTTCAGATATTTTGACTTCCAGACAATTTCATTCAGTGAGTGGGTGTCATGTGATTAGTGAGGTTGCCTATTTTACAAGTAGGGGCTTTTGTGTGTGTGTGTGTGTGTGTGTGTGTGTGTGTGTGTGTGTGTGTGTGTGTGTGTGTAAGAGAGAGAGATTTAATATGTATACTGAATATAATTTTGCAAATGGAATTCTTAGTTAAACATGCCCCTCTTCTTGTGCAACTAGACTTGAGTAACCAATATTAGATCTTAGCCATCCAGCTGGGAAAGGTTAGTATGTGGATTTTCCATCTGGTTTGATGAAGGCTATGCTACTTACCCAAGCACTGCATTTATGGCTATCCATCCAGCCATTGTATTGCTGAACTACATTGTTTGATAATGAGAGGAGCTTTTTATAGAAGTTGAAGGTTTTTGTGTCAAGAACCTGTCCATAAAAAGTGGCTTGTTTATGTTGCAGTGAAGGCTGTGGTCTTTGTAGTGAGTGTTTTAAGTATAACCAGTATTTCTGAGGTAGAGGAAGTCTCTTAAGGCAGGATCTTTCTTAGCCTGGAAAGCAAGCCAATGATGAAATTTATAGGGGCCAGTGAGAGACAGAGGAAAGCAAGAAGCTTCTTAGTCTGTTTGGATAACTAAGTGAACTTAGTCCTTTGACTTTTTTTGTCAGAAATGGTTGTAGTCTTTCTTTTGGCAGGGAGTTTTGCTGAGGCACATGCCAAAAGGGGCATTGCACTCAATAATGGCTCTTGTAAAGGAAGAATACAGGGATGTTATGACCTCCTTGTCCCTAGATGAGATACCCTTACTAATGAAGTGAGCCATGTAAAAAGCTTTCCTTACAACGGAGACAACATGGTGCTCAAAAGTCAGGTTTCTATCAACCTGGGTGCCCAAGTACCATACAACTTATTGCATGCTTACAACATTGTTATTAATGTGATAATTTGTGGGGACATCACTCTCCTCAAAGGGGATGATGATGCATTTTTTGGCATTTAGCTTGAGGCCATATTTCTGGCACCAGTTATTTGTTTGGGTGAGACCCTCTTGTAGCTTATTCAGAATTGTTTTATTAAGTCAGTAATGTGAATTCTTTACTTTATTGCAAATTTGTTGGGTTATTTTTGTGGATTATAGTATTGTAGGACTGCTGATGTTGACATTTTACGTAGTTGGACCGCTGGAATGGTTTTCCCAGTGAGAAATGCTAATGCTGTAGTGAATATCTGTTTATTTGTAAAAAAAAAAAAAATATATATATATATATATATATATATATATATATATATATATATATATATATCGATATATTAACTAAGATGTTAGAGTTAACTATTAGATTAGAGAATTAGAATTAGAATGAGAATTATAATTTTAAGGCAAATATTAGGCATTTATTACATTTATTCATTGTTCAAATGCAATTACAGTACAGCCATGAGGTCAACTGTGGTCTTCCGGAGCAACAAAAGAGTTAACTATATGATATATTTTATATGTGGCCCCAAGACCATTTCTGTTCACTCAATGCAGCCCCAGTGAGCCAAAAGGTTGGACACCCCTAACCAATGTCAGAAAAATTTAACAATTGCCTTGCCTGTGGAAAGCAAATACCACACAGAGATTTTTATTCTTACTGTGTCACCTGTTTAGGCCCAGACCACGATGTACTTCGCTGTTAGTTTTGTGCCTTGTTCAACACCTGAACCATTCATCATCGGGCTCTCATTGTCGGTAAATTCTTTCACTTTCGATCTCCGTATTCTGAAATGGCTTCAGTAAGCCATCCGATTACCGATATTCTGAAAAAATGTAAGGATAAAGACAGAGACAGACTTGCACAGGTCCAAAGCTGCCGACGATGCTTCCATTAAGCTAGTCGCCAGTTTGCTGGTATTCAGTGAGGCACTTTTGCAGCCCCTGATGCATGCTTCAGTGGATTCGCAGGCCTCTACCTAGACCCGTTTGGAGTCTGGTATGCCGCGAGTCTCTTCTTTGACTATGGAACCTGTGGATGTCTCTACCTTGGATGGGTCTAGAGCCGCTGAGCAGGCACCAGCTTCTGAGGCAGTTCTTCGCACTACTGATGTTTGACTCTAACTGACGACTTCATTTTTATCTAAAACTACTGAGTTTCTAAGGCCAGGAGTACACGTTATGCCTAGAAAACCGGCAACCAAAGTGCATGCACCTGCTCCCTTGCCACAACAACAAATGTTTAGAATGGCAGAAGACCTTATTATGCTGATTAAGGGAAGTCAGCCTTCCCCTGCTAAGAGAAAAAGAGACCAGTCCCTGCAGCTTCAACAGAGAAGGAGTTTGATGACTCTGAGGTATCTGATTATGAAGACATGCCCTTATCTGCTTATGAGGATTCAGATGCAGAAGAATCCATTCCCTCTGCCTATCCTCCAGAGGATTTTTCTTTTGGTGAAACCTTACATACTTTAAGAGAGCATTTCCATTGGGAATGCCAAGACTATTCTCGGTCCAAAAAGAGACTCAGAGAATTTCTAGATTTGCCAGAGCACAGGCCTTTAGCAATACCCCCAGTACTGAAAGTTGATGATGTCTTTATGGAATCCAGTCTTACTCCTGATACTTTACCCCCTGTCACTAGGAAACCAGACAGGTACTACAGAGTACCTGACACTCACAAATTTCTTTTCAAGAATCCTACCCAGAGATCATTCCCTAGGGGCCTAAAGGTATCAAGGCAACTACAACCAAGAATCCCATCCCTTCGTACAGGGATTCCAGAGCATTGGACAGATGGGGTAAGAAAGTATATACCTCTGCAACTCTTGCCGTTAGGGCATTGAATTGACAGTTTCACATGCTGAAGTACCAGCAACATATTATTGAACTTATTAAACAAAAAGTAGCAACCTTTACAGATTGTGTAGAAAATAAAGAATTGCAGGAGACTATGCAAGCATACTTTGCAGTGTGGCTTTGATGCTCTAGAAGCATCTGCAGGGCAGCAGTCACTGGTTCTGTACTGAGGAGGCATGCTTGGCTTAAGGAGCAGACCTTGCCACATCATGTTGCATCAAAGTTACTAGATGCTCCTTTGAACAAGGACAATTTGTTAGGTACCAAAATTCAAAATGTTTACCCTGCAACAGCTTCTACCTATGCTAGCGAAGGATGCCTGGTTAGTTACCCTAGACTTAAAAGAAGCCTATCTGCACATCCCTATAAGGGAGTCATGCAGGAAGTATCTACGTTTCAGGGCCAGATCTATGCATTATCAGTTCTCTGCACTTCCCTTTGGCTTATCCACTGCGCCCAGAGTATTCACAAAATGCCTTGCTCCAGCCTTTGCATACTGCAGACAGAGAAATATCCAAATTTACCGGTACTTGGATGACTGCCTGATTCAGGCAGACAGTCAGAAATTACTGTTGCAGCACCTGACATTTGTGAAAAACCTTCTCACTTCCCTGGGGTACATCATCAACAAAAAGAAATCAAAACTGATGCCCAGTCAAAAGATTGTATTCCTGGGAGCAAGCTTGAACACAGCAACTCAGATGGCATTCCTCACTTCAGAAGAATAAGTCTATCTGACAGCCTACGTCAAACAAATAGCCACCAGAACCCAGCTATCCACAAGGAAAATACTCCAGGCCGTAGGATTCATGGCCTCATGTATACTGTTAATTCTATATGCAAGACTGCATATGGGGAAACTTCAATGGTACTTAAAAAGTCTTTGGTGCCAACATTCTCAGGACCTGGAAACAGTCATTCCTATCATACCCTGTATACGGACAGAGTTTCTTTGGTGGGCAGAAGCATGCAACCACAACAAGGAACTGCCCTTTACTCAACCCCATGCTACCCAGACCCTAACCACAGATGCATCAGACTATGCCTGGGGAGCACACATGGATGGGAAATGCATTCAGGGCCACTAGAGCCCAAGTCAAATTCATCTGCACATCAACCAAAAAGAGATGCTAGCTGTGCAGAATGCCCTGACAGCTTTCAGACCCCTACTCTTTCCAGGACAACTAATAATAAAAACAGACAACACCACAGTTATGTGGTACATCAACAAGCAGGGGGGAACCCATTCCTACCCACACTGTAGGTTATCCATGGCCTTGTGGAACATGGCCTTGGACATGCAAGTCCATCTGCAAGCTCAATTTCTGCCAGGCAAACAAAATTCACTGGCAGACGACTTAAGCAGAAATCTCCTAGACCCACATGAGTGGCAGTTAGAGCCCAGCACCTTCAACCTTCTGATTCAGAAATGGGGGACCCCAGAGGTGGACCTATTTGCCTCCTCCTACAACCACCAGCTCAGCAAATTGTGCACTAGGAACCCTCACAGCAAGGCCTGGAAAGTGGATCCCCTATCTTTTCAGTGGGTAAATCTCTCAATTTATGCATTCCCACCTCTGCCCCTTCTCACAAGAGTATTACTCAAAATAAGACAAGACAGACCAAGGACAATTCTGATTGCCCTGGACTGGCCACGACAGCACTGGTACCCTCTCCTGTGCAGCCTGACATTGGTGCCACCATGGCACCTACACTAGAACCCTACCCTGCTCTCTCAGCAGGAAAGGGAAATTTTGCATCCTCAACTGCAAACCCTAAATCTTGCAGCCTGGCATATCCCTTGAATCCTACCCCAGCAACTCTAAGCAAGCAGGTGTTGGACGTCATTCTTGAAGCCAGAAGACCCAGTACAAAGAAATCCTATGTGGATAAGTGGAAAAGGTACTGCTCCTGGACTCTATCTAAAGGAGAGGACACAACTCTGCCCTCCCTGCCTTTAATCCTGGATTACTTAGCAGATGTACTCCACAAAGGCCTGTCCTTATCTTCCATTAAGATACATGCCTTAGCAATTTTGGCTCATTACAACACTGATCCACCTCTTTTCTCGCACCCTCTTATCAAATGGTTCCTGAGAGGGGCAAACAACTTAAGGCCACCAAGGAGAGCACCCACCCATTCTTGTTACCTTAACTTTGTACTGGAAAAGCTCGCACTTCCACCCTTTGAGCCTGCAGCGTCAGCAGACTTAAAATTCCTCTCTTGAAAAACAGCATTGCTTCTGGCCATCACTTCAGCTAGAAGAGTGTCTGAATGGCAAGCACTTATGGCCATGGAACCCTTCATTATTTTCCATGCTGACAGGGTCTCCCTCAGGACAAACCCTTCTTTTATGCCTAAAGTGGTGTCCAGTGTGGCTCTCAACCAAGCCATACATTTGCCAACTTTTTTCCCTAATCCTCAAAATAAAGGGGAAAGGGTCCTGCACTCCTTGAACGTGTACAGACAGCTCAGATTTTACCTGGATAGGACTAAGCCCTTCAGAAAAATCAGACCAGTTACTAGTCAGCTTTGCAACAGGGGCAGAGGGCAAGGCCATTTCAAAGCAAACAATCTGTAAATGGATAGCACATTGCATCCATTTCTGCTACAAGCACCATGGGAAACCAACCCCTCAGAAGGTCAGAACACATTCCACTAGGGCAGCATCTACCTCTACAGCATTTCTCGAGGGAGTCCCTACCAGCGACATCCTGGAAGCTGCTACCTGGAGTTCAGTACACACTTTCACCAAGCACTACCATTTGCCTATCTTCTCCAAATCCAGGGCAGGTTTTGCAACAGCAGTCCTGCAGGGTATTCTAACCAGCCCTAATTCTTCTTGACTGCCTCCACCCTTCTTCAGCTTTGAGAATCCATCCAAGTGTGTTGACTGCAACAGTGAAACATGAAGAACATAGTACAGTTGTGTACACCTACCATAAATGTAGATGTTCGAGTATATTCATTGTTGCAGTCCTGGTTTCCCTCCCTCCAACCCCCTGGTTTCTCTCTCTCTCTCTCACTCTCTCTCTCTCTCTCTAATCTCTCTATGCCTTTTACCCCCCATTTCAGGGGTATTGATATTGGTATTTACTTTTTACTGGTGGTGTTTTCCTCCACCATATCTTAGCTCCCTATTGGGGGGCTCGACATTTGGGGCAAGAAAAACTGATGTAATGGCATCGGCTGCCTGTTTTTATACCGCTGATGACCTGATGACAGTTCTGGAGCAACAGCAACTGATGCAGAAATACTAAGTCTTTGGTATTCAGGCTGAATGAGGGCTACCTGCAGGCAGATAACCCAAGTGTGATGACTGTAACAGTGAATACACTCGAACATCTACATTTATGGTAAGTGTACACAACTGTACTTTCTATCTCCCCAACTTCCAACAGCCATAGGTGTCCCACAGGGTCAATCTTGGGTCCACTTCTTTTCTCTGTCTTTACAAACAATCTTCATACTTCTACCCAGCAAGCCTCACTCATACAGTATGCAGATGACTCAAGACTTATCTGTGCAGCCCCATATCTTACCACCTTAAAAAAGCTTACCCAAGAATCCTTTAGCTCCATGGAAAGATGGATGACTAACATCCAGCTTATTCTCAACCCAAATAAGACCAAATTACTTCTGTTCTCTCCCAATAAATCCAAACCCACCCCCTCTCTTTCTCTATCAGTTCTAATAATGGTACTATCATCTCTCCAACTAGCCATACTAAACTCCTTGGAGTAGAAAGAGATAACCTTTACTTTGATGTCCACATAGCCCAAACCATTAAAAAGGTACGCAAAAAAATGGGAACTCTGTATAGACATAAAATATTCCTCACAGACAAGATAAGAATCACCCTTGCCCAAACTCACCTATTGTTCATTCTTATGTATGCTGTGCCTATCCTAACCCAACACAGAAAAACAGATCTTGTCAAACTTGAGTCATGCTATAATAAAATTGCTAGGTTTGCTAACAACTCTTCCTGTAGAACCCATCACTGTCAGGCACTAAGGGACTTGCAATGGCTAGAACTTCCACAACTACTTAGCTATCATCAACTTGTCACAGCCTTCAGCATCCTCACTTACCCTGACCAAACTCCCCCCCTAAATCACCTACTATCTCAATATTCTACCAAACGCCCTCTTCGGTCTGCTAACAAGTCTCTCCTTAGTATTACCTTAAATCACCTACTATCTCAGTATTCTACCAAATGCCCTCTTCGGTCTGCTAACAAGTCTCTCCTTAGTATTACCCTAAATCACCTACTATCTCAGTATTCTACCAAATGCCCTCTTGGGTCTCCTAACAAGTCTCGCCTTAGTATTACCCTAAATCACTTACTATCTCAGTATTCTACCAAAAGCCCTCTTCAGTCTCCTAACAAGTCTCTCCTTAGTATTGCCCTAAATCACCTACTATCTCAGTATTCTACCAAAAGCCCTCTTCGGTCTCCTAACAAGTCTCTCCTTAGTATTACCCTAAATCACCTACTATCTCAGTATTCTACCAAAAGCCCTCTTCGGTCTCCTAACAAGTCTCTCCTTAGTATTACCCTAAATCACCTACTATCTCAGTATTCTAACAAATGCCCTCTTCGGTCTCCTAACAAATCTCTCCTTAGTATTACCCTAAATCACCTACTATCTCAGTATTCTACCAAAAGCCCTCTTCGGTCTCCTAACAAGTCTCTCCTTAGTATTACCCTAAATCACCTACTATCTCAGTATATTACCAAACATCCTCTTCAGTCTGCTAACAAGTGTCTCCTTATTATTAGTAGAGCAAATAACACAGCAGGGAAAGCTCTATTTTCTCACACCACAGCAAAAGCTTGGAATAGTCTCCTTACTTCTATTACTTCTGCCTCCTCTACCCAGAATTTCAAAAACTTACTCAAACTTCATCGTACCAAAAACTGGATGTGTCCATGCATCACATAAATACTTCTATCTTTCCCCCTCTTCCCTTTACCTAATTTCAGGATTACCTACTTTTAATAGCTGTAGCCTGTAAACTTAAGGAACAAATAACACTGGATATTGTAAATATATTTGTCACTACTTGATTTTTAATGTGTCACTGATTTATGTTTTGCTGTTTGTCCTTCATCTTTTTAACTATTGTTAAATAAATTGTGGAGCTTTTCTCCCCGGGCCTCCGCCATAAATGGACCTTTGTCCAGTCGGACTATCCCTGTTAACAAATATAAAATAAAAAAATAAAAATGAAATGAAAGTTCCTCAAAACAGACATTTCCCATCAAAAAATAAAGTTTTGCACAAAAACCAGCATATATTTCACAGAAAATAGCATATTGTGGAAGGTTTCTTCAAAAGGAGCTCATCTGCCCAGCAATGGAAGACTATACGCTGACCAGCCTGGGAACAGGTCAAGGAAGGCCAAAGCTTTGTATGACTGGCTGGCTGTTATATCCTGGGCAGGATATAATTCATATAGTTTTTGCTACTGTAGCAGTGAATTAATTAAACACCTACTGTTATGCTAAGTTTACTTAACTGTAGTTTCAATGTTTTAGAATTTTATTTTGACAAATGTTATATCGTAATATGATATTTAAGATGTGGCATGTATCTTTTCAGTATTTAATGTTGGCTGTTTTTCCTACTAAAATATTAGGGCTTGAAGTGCTTTCCTTTCTTTTTTTCATAGCCTACAGTTCCCCAAATCAGGACTGTCCTGCAAAGCTATGGATAGTGGCAACCATCTTCAGCAAGCCTAGTATTCCTTCTTGTGGTAATCGGGTGTATGGTTTTCTTCCACGTTTCAAGAATTACTATCAAGCGGATTGAAAATGCTATATTGGCTCTAGCTGTGCATATAAATGTGGGTGGGTGAATCTGTGTCCACACAATGAAATGTTTTCTGACAGAGGCTGCTTCTTGACCATTGGTTGCTGGGATGGGATCCAAGCCTTATTATTATGAAATGGATATAGTCTTCAAACAAATAGAGAAACAGATAAATAATGGAATAAAAACATGGCATACAGTGAGTGTTATATAGGTATGTGACCTTTGCCAGCATTCAACTTACATATGGTGGGGGCTTTCACGGTCATTTTGCTCTTAGTACATAAAGGCAGTGACTCATTAAATGACTTGAATTTATAAACTGCATACTGCACATTTTTGGTGTGATTTAATGTGTGTCTGTCACATTTAATTTTTACAAAAAAAAATGACAAGGCACTCATTCTCTTAGATAATGTAAATGAAAATGTATTCAAGGCTATTACTGGTTATTTCTTAGTGCAACCGTGGACACCAGCTGTCAAGTGAGTCAGTGATATGCTGTACCGAAATGACAGATCCCATCTGGTTGTCCAGATTTTCATCACATATTCACAGCTACCATTTCATCTATAATCTCCTTCTAAACTGGTGCTGCTAGTTACCCTTAATCCACAGGTGTTTCACAGTTTACACGTTTGAACCAACAAATGAATATTCATAGTAAGAGGAAGCTCTACATTATTTATTGAGAGGCAGTACCAGTTGAAGCAAAATGGAATTCCACAAATAAAACAGAAGTGTGATTACACTTGGGAAGCCAAAGTTGTAATTTTAAAACACCTTTAAAAGGCTGAATTATAGACAAGCTTTTGTAATGAGCCTGTTGTTCTGCAGCCACAGCAGTTAGTGCCGCCACAGTTCTTTGTGGTCTGCTTAAGAAACTGAATGTTTTCAGTATTCAGTAACAGTTTTAGTTTTAAGAAATCTGAACAACTTCTGTGTACATATTCTTGTCTAGAAATCTGTTGCAGTGCAACATAATATTGGAATGATTTGCTGTCAACCTGAGCAATGGGATCCTAATTTTGTACAATACAGGACTGAGATCTTTAATACATTGAACTGCAGTAAATTCTCAGTTAACCAGCACCCATGGGGATTGGTAGATACTGGATAACTGTAGTTTCTGGTTGCTTGAGAGTTACTATTAAAAACAGGCCTGACTAATACTGTACCTTATACTGTTTGTTTAATTTGACTTGTTCTTAGGCTAGGGAAAGAGGGACTTTATTCCTATCTTCCTTTTTAAAACTCTAAAACTCTGAAAACATAAGGTATGTTTCTGTGTGTGTGTGTGTGTGGGGGCGGGGGGGGGGCAGAAAGTGCAACACATGAAAATTGTACTGTATTTCTTCTATCATTTTTGCTGGTTGCTTGAGAGTTGTGGTTGATTGAGTTCCGGTTAACTGAGATTTTACTGTAGTACTATTGGACAAATTAAAAAAAAAAATGAGAATTTTAAATATGGTAAATTTTTTCTCACCACATGTATAGACAATAAAGATGTTAACTTCATACTATTTATTTAACTGAAATTAATGCCTTATCAGTTAATAAAAATGGTTTTGCTTGTTTTTTAAGGACATGCAGCTGAATAAATAATGATTTTTTTTTAGATTATGAGTTTATAGCAGAAAAAGTCAGTGAATGCTTCTAATCTGAATCTGTAGTTTTTTTAGAAGACTTATGCAATCATGATTTGTGTGTGTGTGTGTGTGTGTGTGTGTGTGTGTGTGTGTGTGTGTGTGTGTGTGTGTGTGTGTGTGTGTGTACACATATATGTACATACACATATCCATATATAATCCACGTATCTATATAAATATATGGGTGTATGTTACTTCATCAAAAAAATAAACATATCAAACTACAACTCATTGAGCACAAATGATAAAAAAAATGTATCAAAAAAATAAAAAAATATCCTAAACGCTTCTTTTTTTTTTTACAGGTAGGCAAGCCCTATGCACCCCAACCCCTCTGCTAATTATATTTACATATTCTGAGATAACACTATAGTGGTGAAAGTTCAAATTCCTTTATCCCCACTGAATTACGCTCTTGCACAGAAATAAAAAAAAAAAGCATGTGCATAAGCTGATTTTCAATCAAACAAGCCAGCTTTTATTTCATTCAATAAAAAACAGTTCAACAAAAAGCAACATATACCATACACGTGTGTGTATCCATCCATCCATTACCCCTTTTCCTTATTTTTGCACATATGTTCATAGGTGTGTACTAGGCTAATGGCCCTGGAGGCTTAACAAGCCTAGCCCATAGAAGTGCCCTGGCATTGTGCCGCTCAATGTTAGTTCCCAGTGCCTCTGTCAAGTAGAGCCACTGGAGTGATCCCCGGGTGATCTTTCTATTTCAACTGTGATGTCTTTGGATCGGGAAGGTTCTCGGAGATGAAGCATTGGTGTCAGGGCTTGGAGAGCTGTGTCAGAACCAAAAATTTCAGAGCCGGCTCTCTCGCTTGAGGACTGCATAGCTTAGTTCTGATGTTGACTTTGGAACTGGGTGAAGTATGGATTGAGGAGGGTCTTACATCATCATGTCATGATGGGGTGAGAGTCTCTTTGGGCCCAATCTCTGCCTCAGCATTCGAAGGGCTCAAAAATATTCTGGCCAGGCCCATATGCTCAGTTTCATCTTAACCCCTTTTGGATGTTGCATATGACTCCATACTTTCTTTCCAACAAGGACAGTTAGCTTCCTTTAGCCTGGAGACTGCTCACCACGTGAGTTCCCTGTCTGATTCCAACTTGTCTCCAGAAGCCCATTCAAGGCAATCTCCTAGGAAACAGACATTTAAAAGGAGACAGTTAGATTCCTCTCTAGAATCAGTCACTGAAGAGACTGACTTGGATGATGAGGATAGGCTCCCAAGATCCCCTTTAGAGGATGTCACCTTTGGTGACATTTTGGAATTGATATAACAACAATTTGGTCCACTGATATGCCTTGCCCTGAAGAGTCTTTGTCCCTCAAGGTTTTGGAGTTGGCTCTTCTACCTCCTCGGTGGTACCACCCACTGATGCGCTCATAGACATGGTAGCTCAGCAGGCTTGGAAGGATCCTGATACAGCAGAACCTATCCCTAAAAAGACAGGCAAAATTTTAGTTGCACCCAAAGATACAGCACAGCAGGTGCCATGGTTGTGGAGGCAGCCATGAATATAGTTTTCTCTTCAGAGTGTACATCTGTCCATCCATCTAACACAGAGTCTAGAGAGCTGGACAGATTTGGGAAATGGACGTATGCTTCAGTGACTTTTACACTTGGAGCACTGAACTACCCAGCCCACATGACATGCTTCCATAGGGACCTGACAAAAGAACTCACCAAGTCTGTCTCAGGTAACCTACTGACAGACTTCCAAAAAACATGGAGTCACAGTTGTGTACCTTATGATTGATATCCAACATATTTATGCATCTGCTTTCTAATGCTGCTGCTGGTGCAGCTAGAGAGGCAGGCACCAGCATAACCATCAGCAGCATGCCTGGATGTGACTATTTGACTTTGCAGAAGACTTCATGACATTCTTCCTTAATGCTGCCTTTGATGGCTCCACATTCTTTGGCCAAAAGTTAAGGAAGCACTCACCAGGAGCAAGCAAGATAGTAAGATCCTTTCTGCCTATGGTATCCACTTCTCCTTCTCCACCTCTCAGAAAATCTCCTCCAGGAATCAGTGAGGTGGTAAGAAAATATAGTTAAGAACATTTCAAGGGTTCAGCCAGGATGATCCTGTAGACAGGAATCCCAGTGGCAAAGGGGGGGGGGGCAATTTCAATGGACGTCACCCTAGAGACAGGAGCAGACTGCAGAATCAAGGTTTTCAAAGTCCCTTTTCTGAGAAATCCTTTTAGGGATCCTGAAGGATTGCCCAACTGCTGCACTCTGGAGGCAGTTTTGGGGGCTTATCATTACACCCTCAATCCTGGCAGGCCATCACTTTAGATTCTTGAGAGCTACAGATACTTAGCAGATGCTATGCAATACCTTTCTTCTCCTTTAAAGAGGAAAAGGATTCCCACAGTACCATCCTGTCAGTTGGAATCTGCAACAGCAGAGGTCTTAAAGCAGTTAGAAAAAAGAGTTATCCAAAAGGCCCCACCCCCACCTCGCAGACCAGTTAGAATCTGAAGTCTATTCCAGGTTCTTTTTGGTTTCAAAAAAGGCAGGGAACCTAAGGCCAATATTGGATCTTAGTTATCTCAGTCAGTTTGTAAAGCAGTATGATCACTTTTCAGGCCATTCTACCTCTTTTGAGGAAAGACAGTTAGATGTGCTCAACAGACCTCCAGGATGCCTAGTACCATATCAAGATTTCAAGTTGATCAGGGAGATTTCACCATTTCTGTCAAAGAGCCAGTCATTTCCATTTCAGAGAACTGCCCTTTGGTCTTAACCACAGCTCCCCAGGTGTTCACCAAGTGCATGGCAGTAGTCGCAGCTCATTTTCGACTGCTAGGGTTTCAGGTGTTCCTGTACTAAGATAATTGACTCCTCATTGCACCAACCAAAGATCATCTAATCCAGCAAAGGGACTTCTTACTCTAGTTCCTCCAAAATTTTGGGGTTACAGCCAATTAATCCAAAAGCAAATTGATACCAACATAACAAACTGAGTTCATCAGGTGCCACTTAAACTCCTCCCTCATTAGGCCAATAATTGAGTACAATGCCCCATTTGGTATGTACCTCTGCAAACACCTTTACCAACTGGAAAGGCCACAGAAATACCTCACAAAGAGAACCCATAGCCTCCAACACTTCTCCTATGTGGACAAGCTCAAATCACTATTACTCTACTCGGTATCATACAGATTGCTTAGAGGTGATCTGTGTTTCACCTACAAGGTAATCTCAGACCCCGCTGTACTAGAGATGCTCCATATCCATAAGTCTAACTCCTCGTGCATTACCTGATTGAAAGGCCTAAATCTAATATGTGACATTAACAAAACCTGCTGGAGAGACAGGTTTGTCTCCCAGAGAATGCCCCATCTCTGGAATAAACTCCCCATACATGTCAAACAAAGTACATCACTGATCCTCTTCAAGTGCACCCTTCATGAGTGGATAGGAAACCGCAAATTTGTGCCAGGGGTTCCACCTGTGTCCCTCACTGTCAGGGGCGACAGGTGCTGATTGAGGTTTCTTTTTTGGGGATAAACTCTTGACCAGGCTTGTAAGGGCCCCAGGGCCATTAGCCTAGTAATTTCCTATGATCCTATAAGATAGCTACTCTACCAGAATCCAGGATAGTTTCTTTATGAAAGACAGCTTTGTAAGTTCTTCAATACCCTTCTCCACCATCAAGACTTATTCTTTGATTGCTAGGTCTAATGTCTTCCACAATAATGTTAGTACACCTAGCCAGATACCACATGAGAATTCTTCAACGGAGCCTTTCAGTACAATGATCCCAGTTCCTTCATCCTCTTCATGCACAAATTCACATAATGACTGTATACAAGTCGCACATCACATGGGGCTTGACCTCCACAGTACTCCTAGAAGATTGGCCTTTTTCTCCACATCCCCCCATGGCCATAGTAATCACATATAATTCCATCCTGGGATGGGGGAAATTTTGAATGAAAGACAGTTCAAGGTTCATGGTCAAACACTGAGGCCACTCTCCATACCAATGTCCTGGAGGTGAGAGCAATCCTTCTAGAGTTGCAGTCCTTCCAGGACTCTCTGTGCAGGGGCGTGATCTCCATGCAGACAGAAAACATATCAGTAGGAAGTTAGAGCAACAAGCAGGCTGGAACCTGTTAATATCCTGTATGCCAGGAGGTCATGAAAGTGTGGCAATGGGAAATGTTTTCCCATCACTTTCTCATGGCAATGCATATTCCTGGGACTTGAAATGTGTTAGCAGTCAAGCTGAGCAGATCCATTCTACTGCTTCATGAGAGGTCACTCAATCAAACAGTGGTGACTCAGATCTTTCTAATAGTATTCATTGCTTGGACTAGAATATACTACACTATAATGGAGGTGTAGCAATCCGCAACACTTATGTGAAAGAGTAGCATTCAAGCACATTTTGAATGACACTTTACAGGAGAACCAGTAGATGAGAATAGTTTGATAGTGACATCATAGCCTTATTCTTTCAGGCAGGGTTTCTTACAAAGTTAAACAAATTTATTGATTGTAATTAGTGATTAAATATAGTCAGCTTATATAAATATATGTGCATATCAAAGCATCCCGTATATTCTCCCCACAGTTTGTCTGCCTGCCATTTGAACATCTTATAAGAGCACATGTTTGGATTTTAGGCACTTTAATGTAAATATGGTTGCCTGTTTTTTCTGTAATCATTTTTGTCCATTTTACATGAATTCCTGTGCATGATGTAAGGAAGGGCAAAAACAGGCATTATACAACGACCCCCATTAATATTCAAAAACGTGCACGTTGATTGGTCAGTGTGCACGTTGTAAATCTGAGTTATAGTAATGGAAAAAGGTCCGGTTGCCCGGACTTTTTCCATTACTATAACTCTTGCAGCAACACTGTCTCGCTATGTTAAACCCATTTAACATAGCAAAACAGTTTGTGAAAAGCAACGGAGATCTTGCTTTCTCCGTTGCTTTTTTTCAAAACTGTCTCGCTATGTTAAATGGGTTTAACATAGCGAGACAGCTTTAAAATAAGCAACGAAGATTTCCGTTGCTTATTTTAAAGCTGTCTCGCTATGTTAAACCCATTTAACATAGCGAAACAGTTTGAAAAAGCAACAGAGATCTTGCTTTCTCCGTTGCTTTTTTTTCAAAACTGTCTAGCTATATTAAATGGGTTTAACATAGCGAGACAGCTTTAAAATAAGTAACGGAGATTTCCGTTTCTTATTTTAAAGCTGTCTCGCTATGTTAGACCCATTTAACATAGCGAAACAGTTTGAAAAAGCAACGGAGATCTTGCTTTCTCCGTTGCTTTTGCCCACAGCTCTGACATACTGCGTAGGCGTATGCATGCGCAGTACATCAGAACTGCTGCAGAATACCAGACAGCTGCGGAAGGGCAGCAAGGAGGCATTATACAATGCCATTATTTAAGAAAAGTAATTATTTTTTTTCTTAAATAATGTCATTTTATAATAGCAATAACCCACTTCTGGGTGTGGGTAATGCTGGATTTACCCATGGTTGGCTTTGTTTGGCCACTCGGGCTTCGCCCTTGTGACCAAACCACACCAACCGTTGGTAAATCCAGCATTACCCACACCCAGGTGTGGGTTATTGCTATATTATGCAAGTGAGGAAGCTACTTATGTACCTGCTTATTTTCTTCTTGTCGTTGTAACAGTCTTTTGCAAGCATTCTAAGATTTGTGTGCCACAGTGCATGTGACTCTTCATATATATATATATATATATATATATATATATATATATATATATATATACATATATATATTTATATATATATATATATATATATATATATATATATATATCTATATATATACATACCTCTCAAACTCTTAGTGCAAGAAATCTGGACAAAACTTGACATAACTGGGGGACAGAGCCTCAAAAATAGGGCCATATTTTAAATAATAGTGTTATAAACTGAAAAAGTTGCTGGAGTGACAGAGTTTGCTTTAACATACATTTTCTGAAGGATATGAAGTATGAAACACAAATGGATGTCATTATTTAGTGACTTCAGTCCTCAGATCATCCTAGTGATTTGCCAAAAAAAAGAATTGTATGAGGAACAGACCAAAGATGAGAGTCAAACTTCTTGATGTTCTGCAAAATTCTGGACAGTTGAGAGGTATGTATATGTCTGTGGTGTATAGATAAATATATATCAATATGTAATCTATATATATATATGTATATATTGCCCCCCCCTGCAAAAACATAATTTTAGTTGTTTTTTTTTTTTTTTTTTTTTTTTTTTGTCCACTTTTTACTTTCGAGATTCCAAATCTGGGATCGGTATTTTGAAAGTCGAGATTTTGGTCTTTCGAAATTAAAAAGTGGACCCATATATGTATATATATATATATATATATATATATATATATATATATATATATATATATATATATATATATATATATATATATATATATATATATATTGGATACAAAAAGTGTACACACCCATGTTAAAATGCCAGGTTTTTGTGATACAAAAAAATGAGATCACAATAAATCATTTCAAAACTTTTCCCACCCTACATAAACGTAAAATAATTTAAATTTTTTTTTTTTGATAATCGAGTTTTTGGAAACTCGATCATATGGTATTGTCCATATGAATTTTGAGTTTCTGAAAACTCGATCATCTGACGTAGATCTATATATATATATATATATATATATATATATATATATATATATATATATATATATATATATATATATATAGTGGTGCTGCGGTAGCGTTATCGCCTCACAGTAAGATGCTGTCTGGTTCGTTTCTCAGCTAGAGCGTCTTCTGCGTGAAGACATGCGCGAATGGGTGTACCTTTGTTGAAGGTTGTGCATCAGGGCTAGTAACTCGGCACGTAAAAATCAACTACCAATCATTAGCGGACGGAGTTCGCTGTGGCGACTCTAACCGAAAAGCGAAAGACACAACAACATATATATATATATATATATATATATATATATATATATATATAGATAATATATATATATATATATATATATATATATATATATATATGTGTGTGTGTGTGTGTGTGTGTATGTATATAAAATCTAGTTGGGTATTGATATAAAAGCGTGTGTGTGTGTGTGTGTGTGTGTGTGTGTGTGTGTGTGTGTGTGTATGTGTGTTTATACATATAAAATGGTTTGACTTATTCAAGATTAAATTGTTCATTTGTTTTTTGTTTCCTTGAGCATTTTTATTCAGAGATTACTTAGTTTATTTTCTGTGTGCTAGCTGGTCACTATGTATATGGGAGCCTAACTTTTCCTCAACAGCAGACATTATTGAATCACCCATCATCGACTGCCACACAGGTCTATATTACTTTATTGAAGAGTCATTTCAACGAAGCTGACTTCATCGACCCCAAATCAGCTAACTGAATTTCCGCAAGCATTTACTACCACAAAATATTTCACCAAGCAAAGGAAGCAGTTGGCCACCAGCACAACGTTGCCCTTTTCCCCACCATAGTGCGATCTCAGAGTTGGTATTTATATTTGTGGGGGGTGAAGCCCCCCACTTGGGTTGGTTTGATATACTGCAGTTTGCATTCCAATGTGATGTTGGCCAGGTGATTACTTTCCCTGGTGATTTTTTTTTTTTTTTTTTTTTTTATGGTTTCGTTCGTGGAAATTCAGTTTGCTGATTTGGGATCGATGAAGTCAACTTCAATGAAATGACTTTTCGATGTAGACCCATGCCACAAATCTACTCTGAAAAACATCAATCCAGGAAGGATCAAAAAACACATAAAACAGAAAAAATGTTTTTTGCCGAGGGGAAAAGCCTCCCTGCACCCTCAGACCCCTGCTAATTATATATGCCAACTCTGAGTTTGCATTACAGTAGGAAAAGGGCATATTCTGTGATCCCCATATAGCTTAGGTTACTACAGCAGTGATTATTCTAACATCTCCACAAACAAACAGTAAATGGTTCCAAACTCCAAAAACTAAGGAAGCGAACTAGTGAAAGGGTGGTTTATTGTGCAATATGCGAAAATTGCCTATGTTTTTACGTGGACAAAACCAAACAGAAACTGAAAAACAGGATAGGGGAAAACCTAAGAAATATAAGGGATGGGTGTGAATATAACGTCCTAGCAAAACATATTTTAGGATATCCTGGACATCAGTTTAAATTTATAGTTTTGGAATCTTTAGAAATACCTGATGGGGGGGTGTTTGTCCATACTTGTTATTAAAGCTAGAGCTTATATGGCAGTTACGTTTAAATGCCTTAAATTGGCCAGAACTAAATGACAGTGTGTCCATTAGTAGCCTTCTTAAATTAAAGGCATTAAGAAGATGATGTTATTAATAAATTTATAAAGAAATTTTCCTGTTGTCAAAATAGTAGATATTTTAAGATCTTTAAGTGGGAGAAATATGATTTTATAGGAGTATTATAGAAGTGTTTGTATAGGTGTATTATAGAAGCATTTTACTTGAAAGCCCACACATGTCTAACGACTTTAGTTAGTTTTTAAGGTTGAAAATTGCATGAACTTTGGGTTATACATATGCTTTTAAAATGGATATTAATTTGTAATCCTCTAATTTTAAGAATAATTAAATTTATTGCTGAATGTGATGTGTATAAGGATGATAGTAAATTAGTATATAAGATTTATATTAGTTATACTGTTGCACTTTAAGAGCAGCAGAATGTGATGTCATCCCTTTGAAGTGATTTAAACAACTGAGACAGGAAATACTGTAAGTCTGATGAAGCTCCTAATACATTAAGCTTGGGGCGAAAGTGCTTATTTGTTTTAATAATAAAAACAGTTGTGAGATCTGGTACTGCATTCGCTTCCTTTATCATTCCAACATCTACTGCTATAGTAAGGTTACTTACACAACTGTACTTTCCCTAGTAAAAAGGTGGGGCTTCTACAGATTTTGGTAATTATAGACCCATAAGCCTGACCAGCTTCATCAGTAGGGCTATGGAAAGGATCATTATGGAATTAGAAAATAAGGACCTGAGTATCCTGTAGACTCTCAGCTCAAGCCAGTTTGTCTTTGTCAAGGGCAAATCCTGTCTACTTAATCTGCTTGGCTTCCTTGAAAATTTTACTCTAGAAATGAATGAGTGCAATCAGTACACACCACACATGTAGACCTTGCTAAGGTGTTCCACACCATCTCACATTCAGGTGTTATAGATAACCTGTCCAAGCTGAATGTAAATCCCTGTGTAACTCACTGAATAGCAGACTGGCTCACAAATCGAAAAAAAGGCAATCTCTACCTCCTCCAAAAGATCTGCCTCTAGTGGTATACCCCAGGATTCAGTTCTTTGGCCACTCCTCTTTGGTAATTACTTCTTGGAGGTCACAGCTAATCTTGAGGATTTTTAGCTGACCAATCTTGGTGCCATCATGAACTCACCAGAGAACAATGTCCTCCAAGTGTGTCTGTTCCAAACAAATAGTGGATGTAAAAACCATGGAATAAAACTAAATGATAAGAAATATATAGTCTTATCCTTTGGCAAGCATGACTCCCCTTATAACTATCAGACTGATAACACACCACTGGAAATTGATCCTGTATTCCAGGATCGGGAAACTTATGTTGACAATGAACTGTCTTTTGATTACCACATATCTACTGTTGTAAAGAAGTCCTTTTTATAACACAGCTTATATCTAAAGATATGGTATCCAGGTCTAGATATGTAATCATTCCATTGCATTTGTCACCCATTAGGCCATTCATTATTGAGTATCATGCCCCTTTTGGTATATACTTGTCCCAACACTTGTCACAAGTGGAACCACCACAATGATTCCTCACTAAGAAAATCAAGAGCCTAAATCCTAAAAACTATGCAGACTGTCTCAAAATCTTGTCCTTCTTTTCAGTATTATACACGCTACTGTCAGGCAACCACTAGTTCGCATATGGAGCTCAACAGTCCCATCCTATGAAATATATTACATATTTGCAAGCTCATTGGGGGCATAAGGACTTGTTCAGTAGATCTGCAGCATAAATAGATCATGCTGGAGGAATCGATATGTATCACTGAGAATTCTGGCTAAATAAAACCACCTTCCATGTGTGTGTGTGTGTGTGTGTGTGTGTGTGTGTGTGTGTGTGTGTGTGTGTGTGTGTTTGTGTATAAGTAATTCGGATGAATGGATGTATAGCCACAAACTCACCTTGTGTTTAGTATCTTTGTCCCTCATGGCTAGTGGCGATGTGGAAACTTCCTAACATATCCTTGTTCTGCCTGTCTGGGTTATTAGTAGACAAATATATGGGCTAAACCTGCCATGAGAATGTAAGATTAGGCCTCTTAAGATTCTGACAGATCAATAGCCTAGTAAGTACCTATGCATTTGAAAGCACATTTCACTAAAATGAGGTAATATAACAATTCAGATAAACATATAAATAAATACATGTAAGGGAGTTACATCACAGTTTTAGGTAAAATTGATATAAAAAAACAGCAGAGCATATTAAAGATTATTATGGATAAGTGTTAAAGCATGAACTGAAAATAGTGGGGACTCCCAAAGTGACTAAGGTAAGTTCAGAAGTTGTGCAGCCTTGCAAGAAAATGACAAAAGCCTGAATGATTTGAGTCACACTATTGGAACTGCTTTTAACTCCAAAATGGCATAGAGAAGAGCATGGATAGCACGGTAGGGCCACAGCAGTTTTACATTAATGAGGACCGAGATAATACAAGGCATAGGGTACTAGCACACCATATGTATGCTCTATGATAAAAAACAGTCAAAGTTCTGTATGATGTCCATAATATGTCACTAGTACACTGTACTAGTCAGTAACCAGGCAGTGGAATTTTGAAATTGCTGCAGATGGTCAAGTACTATGTCTAAAAACTCCAGTTACATGAAACTACAGTAGTCCAAACCAGATGAAACCAGCACTTTACTGATCAAGATCAGGTCTACAGGAATATGTTTCAACTGATTATATTCCTTAGATGATAGTCTGAGAACTTATTAATAGCAGACACTTGCTACTTAGGTGTAAGCCTATCATCAAGGATAACAGCGACATATCATGGCATACATTGATGATACTTGTCCGATCATCTTTTTTAACAACAGATGACTATTGTGGTTCATTTAATTGCAGTATGTTACATTATGTGAACTGTTGGTGGCCTTTCAAAGGATCTTTCCCTTTTTTCTCTACTGCAGTGTGACCATGAAGTTGGTATATATAATTTAGAGTGTGGAGGAGGGGCAAGCCCTCCACAGAGTGTGCAGAGGGAATTCCCTCTGCAAAAAAAGTTCATTTGTGTATTGTTATGGTTTTTGAATTACACTTTTGGGAAATACATTTTTGGAAAAGCATAACTTGTTAACTCAATGAAATACAGGGAAACTACATATCACACCTTTGAGACTAATTTGAACTTGTTACCCCTGTAAATCATTCAGAGAGTCAGGGCTAGACAGACTGGTTTCCTTCAAGAATCATGCATAGCTATGGCAGTTGTCTTTGATATGTTAAGTTTCAGTTAATTACAAATCGTCCACTAATAGATACACTCCAGATTATGCTCCAGGGAAAGTTACATATTCTTCTGATGGAAGGAGAGAGAAACTTTATATCATCTAAATAGCAGTGCAGGTCTCTTCTTTAAATGGGTTCTTGTGAAGGTCAGCATGCAAACTGTAAACAACAATGCACCCAAAATGGAGCTCTGAAAACCTCGACAGCCCCTGGGATAGGTAGATGAAGAAATGATTTTAGAAACCAACCTCTGATAGTAATCCAAGAAAAGAAGAAAAGCCAAGGATAAGTTAATAATATGCAAACTCTTCAGAAGGTTTCCATGGTTTACCATGGAATATACCCTGAGAGATCGAGGACCGAAGCCAAATAGTTCCATTGATCCCTCATCATTAGGAGATCATTCATGCACCTAGTATGGATAGTTGTAGAACTGTGTCAGTTCTTAAATCCACAATGAAATGGTTCATAGCTATATTCCATGACATGCAAGTTGAGATGGGTTCGTTCTGCCTTCTGAAAAGTTTTACTAATAAATGGAAGGTTTGAGTTGTGGTGGTAGCCACATAGGTCATCAAGATTCAATGTGGATTGCTTCAGCAAAACTAGTATCCCCATTAACAGACTGGTTTCCTTCAAGAATCCTGCCTCTTAAACCTGGTTGATTATGTGAACTGTTGATTTCTTTGAAACAGTCACCAAGGCCATTGACGAGGGGAAGGTGGTCCACACAGCCTACCTGGACCTCGCAAAAGCCTTCGATACAATACCCCACTCGGGCATTATAGATAAGCTCACCAGCTTAAATATAAACCCCTATGTCACTAGATGGGTTGCAAACTGGCTCAAGGACAGAACCCACATGGTTAGAATTGCTGGAGCCATGTCAGACTCCAAACCAGTTACAGGCTCAGTCCTGGGACCTCTCTTGTTCGGTATATATTTCTCGGAGGTACAGGCCAACACGGAAGGACTGTGGCTGACCAAGTTTGCAGATGACTGCAAACTGGGTGCCATAATTGACTCTCCAGCCGACACAAGCATCCTCCAAAAGGGCCACATAGAAACAGACAACTGGTGCCAGGAGCCATGGCCTCAAGCTAAATGCCAAAAAGTGTATAGTCATCCCCTTTGGCAAAAACAAAGTGCCCACAAATTACCACATAGGTGGTAATCCATTATGTACAGAAGAAGTAATTAGGGATCTGGGGACCCAAGTTGATAGCAATCTCTCATTTGACAACCACGTGGCCAAAGTGGTTAGAAAAACATTTTATATAGCCCACCTAATCATGAAGGGATTCACATCTAGATCAGGGGAGGTCATCGTGCCTCTTTACTCATCCCTCATCAGGCCCATAAATGAGTACAATGCCCCTTTTGGGATGTACCTTACCAGACACCTGCAGCAACTGGAAAGACTCCAAAAGTACCTCACCAAGAGGATCAAAGGGCTCAAACAGATGCCATATGCTGCCCGGTTAAAGAAACTCCAGCTCTGCTCAGTGGCATACCGCCTGTTCAGAGGCGATCTGTGCCTGACATATAAAGCCATGTCCAACCCGGAATTAATGGACATGCTGCACCTCAGAAAATCCAAATCCCATCAAGCTACGCGCTCGAGAGACTTGAACCTCAGCACTGAAATAAATAGGACATGCTGGAGGGACAGATTCATAACCCAGAGGCTCCCTTCACTCTGGAATAAAATCCCAGTCCAGGTTAGGCAGAGTCCCTCATTGACTCTCTTCAAGAGGAATCTTGATGAGTGGATGGGAGATCGTAGGTTTACCCCAGGTATCACTTCTGTGTCACTGTTAGACAGAGGCACAGTATACTAACCTCAAAAAAGGGCATAGCAAAATAAATTTAAAATGGGTGGCGAAAGCCAAACACATTCTGGCTAGGCTTATAAATGCCCTAGGGCATATAGCCTAGTATGAACCTATGAACCTATGAACATTAGAGGATAGAAACAGAGTTAAGATAGGGAATACAGCAATTTTGTGATAGATAAAAGAAAACAAGACATCCAGGCAAGTTATAACTTATTGGAACAAACATGAGTCTAGTCATCATGAGGTCCATCACAGACTTGGAGCAAAAGAAATATGTTTGGTGCAATCAGGCAAATAAAACACATCCTGACATCAAAACATGTCAGCCCCTTCCTGGTTGCAGTAAAAAAGTGGAAGGTTCACATGTGGTGGAGAGAAAAGACTTCTAAATAATACAGCTGTCTGAGCTATATAACCTGTCAAACACCTAGAAGAGCATTAACAACTAATATAGCAGAGCACACCCCTACTCTAAATTGAGCTTAATAAGCACTTGTTTTTACATCAAAGGTCAGTGGATTTTCCATCTAATGCACTGGGGGATAGCCTGATCTGTTTTGTTGAGGAAACACTTGAGATTTTATTGGCTGGAGGGCTTATTAATCAGCTTACCTTGTTTTAGTGCCTTTATAAACTCTGTAGATCTGTAGGACTGAGTGGCTCTTGGCTCATTTATACAAAGGGAAGCACTTGTATTGAATAATCACACTTTTATAAGTTGTTTAAAGTACACTGCTGTATCTGCATCTTTGTTTTTTTTTTTTTTTTTTTGCATTTCATATCTTTTAAGTTTGTGGTAGCATTTCACTCCAGACAGTCCTTTACTGTACATTTACATTAGAAGGAATGTGATTATTCATTTAGTGACAGTAGGTATTTATCTGGTCTATCTGAGCTGGGAAACTTACAAATGGACTCAAGTTGTTTTTCCTTTGTATTTCTCTTATATACTGTGACTGTACCTCAGCAGTTAAAAAAAAAACTGTACAGTCTGCTGCTATTTAAGTAGTTAATTGCAATTTATTACATTGTATCTGTTAGTTGTATGTAGTTTGTCTGCTTTTGCTACACTTGGGCTCCAAGCCAGCTATTCTACATTAAGAAGGTGTTTTACTGTACCCTTGTGGCAGAAGTGTGCCACTCTAACTTTTCTGAGTTGGGGATTGCTAGTGGAAGGCTTATTTTGTGCTTTCCTTATTGGTAGTTAGCATAAAACTTGTTTCTCTTTGCTTGTATTTAAGACTCATGTTTGTGTGGGCTTTGGCATAGATACTCAGAGCTGTTCATCGTTTATGACTTTGCTACTGATTGCTGAGAATTTGCTTTCACCTGGAGCAATCCACTACTGAAAAGACAAAGACAAGTTTTTTTGCAGTTCTGTTATATACTGTGATTGTACTTTAGCAGTTTCTTAAGCCATTTGCTGTTATTTTTGCACTGTATAGCAAAAACAATCTGTACTGTCTATGGCTGCTTTAAGTAGTTAATTGCACTGTATTACACTGTATCTGTTAGTTGTAGGGCTGTTGTAGGTAGTTTTGTGTGGTGTTGTTACACTTTGGCTCCAAACCAGCTATTCTACATTAAGAAGGTGTTTTTTTCTGTACCACTGTGTCAAAAATGTGCTGATCTAGCCAGTCAGGTTTGGAGATTGCTGGTGAGAGGCTTATTGTATGCTTTCCTGATTGGTAGTTAGCTTAAAACCTGTTTCTCTTTGCTCATATTTAAGCCTTGCATTTGAGCAGTGCTACTGTTCACTCAGCAGCAGTTAGCAGTGCCCACTATAGACACAAAAGTCTAGAAGCTCATTTATTCTGTCAACAGCTGACAATAAAACCCTTCCAAGCTTTTCTAGTGCTCTAGAAACATCTAATTTGTGCACCATTGCCTTATTGATCAACCTTAGTGTACACAAAGTATAGGTCCATAGATTCATAGGTAGGTTCATAGGTAGGTACTAGGCTATCGGCCCAAGGGCCTACATAAGCCTAGCCAACAAGATTCCCTGGCTTACGCCACCCAAGAAAGTTATTTTCCTGTGCCACTGTCGAGCAGAGACACAGAAGTGATCCCCAGGGTGTATTTCCTATTTCCCATCCACTCATCAAGATTTTTCTTCAAGAGTGCTAATGAAGAACTTTGCTTGACATAGATGAGTAGCCTGTTCCAGAGTATGGGAAGTCTCTGGGACAGGAATCTATCCCTCCAGCATGTCCTGTTTATTGTGGTGACAAGGTTTAGGACCCTAAAGCATGTAGCTCAGAGGGATTGGGATTTCTTTAGGTGTAGCATGTCCAACAGCTCTGGGTTTGACATAGCTTTATATGTTAGGCAGAGATCACCTCGGAGTAGGCAATATGCTACGGAGTAAAGCTGGAGTTTTTTGAGGCGGTCAGTGTAGGGCATTTGTTTGAGGCTAGTAATCCTCTTTGTGAGGTACTTCTGTGGCCTTTCCAGCTGCTGCAGATGTCTTGTGAGGTACATTCCAAAAGGGGCGTTGTATTCTATAATTGGCCTAATGAGTGTCGAGTAGAGGGGAACAATGACCTCTTTTTTCCTGGATAAGAACCCTTTTATAATGAGGTGTGCCACATAGAAGGACTTCCTGACTACTGTGGTGATGTGACTGTCAAAGGAGAGACTACTGTCCACCTGGGTCTCAAGGTCTCTTATCACGCATTTGGTGTTAAGTAGATTGCTGCCTATGTGGTAGTTCATGGGTAGAGTTTTTACCAAAGGGATGACACTGCACTTTTTGGCATTGAGCTTGAGGCCATGGCTCTGACACTAGTCATCTGTCTCAGCGAGGCCCTTCTGTAGGCTGTCCACATCATTTGGGGACTTGACTATGGCTCCTAGTTTGCAGTCATCTGCGAACATCATTAGCCGGAGGCCCTCTGTGTTAGCCTGTACTTCAGAGAAGTAGATGCTAAACAGGAGAGGTCCCAGGATGGAACCCTGTGGTACTCCACTTGTCACTGCTTTGAGGTCAGATTTGGAGTGTCCAACTTTTACAGTGTGGGTTCTGTCAGTGAGCCATTTGGCAACCTATCTTGTGACATAGGGATTTATACCTAGTTTAATGAGTTTAGCGATAATTCCAGAATGGGGGATGGTGTTGAAAGCCTTGGCGAGGTCAAGATAGGCTGTGTGAACCACCTTACTCTCATCTACGGCTTTGATGACTGCCTCAAAGAAGTCTATCAGGTTCAGGAGGCATGATCTGTCTTTCACAAACCCAAACTGGGTGGGATCCAGAGTTTGGAGGTTACCAATGTCTTTGTTTATGAGTTCCATGATGATACATTCCATGGCCTTGCAGACCAGGCTCATCAGGCTAATAGGTCAATAGTTCCCAGGATCAGTGGTGGCTCCCCCTTTGTGGAGTGGGATAACTGTTGCTGTGCACCATTCAGTGGACACAAAGCCTGATGCAAAGCTATTATTGAACATGCTGCTTAAGTGGAGAGCCAGTTCATTCTGAAGTTTGTGTAAAATGCAGCCTGAGATGTTGTCCGGTCCCATGGATGCTGTATTTTTGGCTTTAGAGAGTGCAGCTTTTACCTGTGTTGTTGTGATTACAGGGACTCTGCATTCTTCCTGTATAGATATGGGCCCTTTAGGTGGTGAGAGGGGGTTAAAGTTAGCACTGAACCTATCTGCCAGGATGTTGGCAATATCAGTTGGTTCTGTAATTTTCTTGCCTTTGTAACTCAGAGCAGATCTGGGTGTTGCCATCAAGATTCTTGACAGCTATAGAATGCTTTGTGGTTGTCCTTGGAATTTGTGGCGATTTTGTTTTCATTGCTAGCTTTGGAGGATCTTATAAGGGATCTCAACTTCTTACTGAGCTCCTCCACTCAATGGATTTTACTCTCTTTTGTAACAGTTTCTTCCTTCTGTTGTACAGTTTGTTTATGGCAGGGGACCACCAGAATGGCTTCCTTTTTTTGGAAGATAGGGTCTTGGTTCTGTTTGGGATAGCATGATCCATGCACTTGTGTAAGTGCTTATAGAGTGCATTTGTGTAGGATTCAGCAGTTGTAACTGTATTGTCCTTCTGCATGGGTATCATGAAGTTCACCACTTCTGTCTTAAGAAGCATGAAGTTGGCTTTGGAGAATTTTTTTACTGTGGTTTCCTTAATGGGGAGTGGGGGCGGGATGTGGATATCAAGAGTGATTAGCTTACGGTCGGATCAAACCAACAAGGAGTTGACTTCAAGTGTGGAACACCGGTCACTCATGTTGGTAATGACTAGGTCTAGGATATTGTTGCCTCTGGTGGGAGTGTGGATAAGTTGATCCAGGGCATTGGAGTTTATGAATTCCAGAAAGCGTTGAGCTAAGGAGTTGGTACACAAGTAGTTTTCCCAGTTAATGGTGGGGTAGTTGAAGTCGCCCATTATTAGGGTGTTTGGTGGAACCCTAATATTTTCCAGTACATCAAGAAAAGAGGAGTGGGAATCCTGGGGCATAGCGGGGGATCTGTAGCAAGCTACAATTTGGATTGCACTTTTGCCCAGAGTTAGTTGCACTTGGATAACCTCGGATGCATTATGCTGAGCAACTAGCCTGGAGGTGTGGATATCCTTAATGAATATGGACACACCTCCGCCTTTGGTGTTTTGGTCCAGGTTACATGGCCGAAATGTGTAGTATGAGTTATAGCCTGGTAGTGCAGGGGTGCTCTCTGGAGCCTTGAACCAGGTCTCAGTCACTGCACAGATATCGAACCTCTCCATTTTAAGGAGTGCCTTGAGTGAGTGCATTTTGAGATTTAGACTTCTAGCATTGAGTAACATTACCCTCAGTTTTTGCTTGCCTTTTCCTGTTATGGTGGTGAATTTGTTATATGAACCTTGCCTAAAAAAGGCACTATAGGGGCAGCAAGAGCCTTAGCCAGTATCTGGAATCCCAGGTGCGACAGGTGCAGGCCATCTGAGGCAAAGTATCGTGATCTGTCGACCATGTCATCCCAAGCAGACAGATACTGGATCCCCTTAGAATGACACCAGAAGCTTAGCCAATTGTTGAAGTCAATCATTTTGTCCTTGTACTGCAGTATCATTCTGGACGATGGCAGAATGCTACTCAGGGCTAGGGTCATACCTGACTGGGCTACAAGATTGGAGAGCTCTTCCTTGTCTCTTTTCATGCAGTCCAGGGAGGTACATCTCAGGTCATTCACACCAACATGGACAATGACAGAGTCATATTTGTAATTGTTGTGGAGTGACCTGAGTGCGTGGGTTATGTGGTGGATCCTGGCACCCGACAGGCAGCTGACAGTAACCTTCTCCTTGTTTAGCCTGGTGAGTGGGACATCAGTGTGCCTGACTATAAAGTCACCTATGACTAGTGTGTTGGGTACGTTGTTTTGCCTTATTGGCTGTGGTTGAGTGGCACAGTGAGTCTGTGGGCTGTGTGTCATTTGGGTTGTGTTGGGGGATGGAGGTTGCTTGCGTTTCTGCTTTGGATATCTCTGTTGCTTAGACAGATTATTATTGAGAGCCTCCATAAATGTTTTTGTGTTACTATGTGTGGATTTTGGTGGTGTAGATTTAGTGAGACTATGTGATAAGTATGGTGTGGTGCAAATGTTTACCTTCTCCTCATGACTGTTAAGTTCAGTCTTGGTTGGAGAGAGCTTTTCCTCCACTTTGGCTAGATAAGTGCATCTCTCACAGGTTGTAGTGTTGGTTGGTAGGAGGATGGGTGCTGTTGTCTCACAGGTTGTAGTGTTGGGTGGTTGTTGTCTCAGAACTACCAGCACAGTTCTGTCAAATTAACCCATTCCCTTCCCTAATAAAACATACAGTAAGAGCCTGTTATCATAGATGGGCAGTTTCACATCATCTGTCGGGACAGCCTGATAGACATTGGCATACTGAGTCAATGTAGCAATTGTCTCATGTATACTGGCAGCCACTTACTCCTGAAACACACAAATACTTTATGTGAGGGATATAGTTACACAATGAAATTGGAGGCAAGACTCTCGCATAAGTACAAATTGAATGCCAAACAGTTTGTCAGCACACATACACTTCTAATACTAAATAAGGACATGACACATAAACCCACTTATGTGGAGGTGCTCACTAGTAACTTACCAAAAGATCAGAGGCTTCCCAAATAGAAACCACTTACCCAAATAGCAATGCAAAAAACAACCACAACACATAATAACACACACATCAGTGTTTCAGCAAATAAACCCATAAGGCGTAACACCACAAAACTTAATGTACTGCTCATAGGTGACTCCATTGTGAGACACATGGATGTTCCCCTCACCGGGCTGGATAAGTAGCTGATTATGGTTAGCTGCCTGTTAGGTGTCAGAATCCACCAAATCACTCAAGAGCTCAAGTGACTCAACCAATAGTACCAGGATGACTCTGTCATAGTCCATGTGGGGATGAATGACTTAAGACATACCTCACTAGACTATATGAAGACAGACATGACTGAGCTTTCAGATTATGTGTCACAGGCAGGTATATACCTAGCCTTAAGTAGCATTCTACCTTTTCCAAGGTGATGCCACAATACAAACAAAAATGATTAACTTTAACAATCGGCTTAGCTTCTAGTGTAATTCCAAGGGGATCCAATGTCTGTCATTCTAGGAAGACATGGTCGACAGAACACGCTGCTTTGCCAGAGATGGTCTGTGCCTGTGTTCTCTAGGCTTTCAGATACCGGCAAAGGCATTAGTCACCCCTGTTGTGTCCTTTATAGGCAGTGTCAAAATAACCAACTTCCCGACATACCAACATCCTCTCTAGATAAACTCAAGGTACCGATGCTTAATGCTAGGAGTCTAAACAAGAAACTGCACTCCCTGGAAACACTCCTTACTTTGGAAGATGCTGACGTCTGTGCAGTCACCAAGACATGGTTCAAAGGAGTGGAAGGCACCCTGGCCATGCAGAGCTACTACGCCTTGCATACGTTCAGACCACAAACTGAGCATGAAAGAACCAAAGGAGGAGGTCTGTCCATCTTCATTAAGGATTTAAGGATAAGTACACCTCAAGATTGGTCAAACAGTATGAGCTACTCCATGTCAAATTAACTATAGGCAAAGCCCCTACCACATCATAGCTAGCTAATCCCCTACCATGAAACATGAAAAGCATACTGCATACCTGGACTTACTGGAGTCACTTGACATACATCCCAACACCTTACTCATGGGTGATTTTAATTATCCTATCAACTGGGAAACATACACAACCACAAACTTGCTGGCTCAGAGGTTCTTGGACTCTGTCAATGCAAATTCTCTGGAACAGATAGTCAGCACACCCACAAGAGGTCCAAATATCCTGGAAATATTACTCACTAACATGGGAGAGCATTACACCCTCCCCTGTGTGATGCCTTCCCTGGTAACATTGAATAATAAATCAGTCTTGTTCAATGTAATTATAAGACCAAATACCCCATCAAGCGCTAAAATGCATAAGAATTTTTCAAAGATAAATTACCTCCTACTAAATGATGGTATAAGAAGTTTCAAAGCCCCCTCAAACACATATAACACAGACTCCTATGCAGAGGTGTACACCAATGCCTTGTATAACCACTTAAGCAGTTGTATAGAATTGGCTGTACATGACCGAAATAAAACCAGGTCTTGCCAAAAAAACAAGCCATCCTAGTAGGACCCCTTGTATGAACAGACTATACAAAAAGAGAAAGAAACCGTTGTCCAAGAACAAGAGGGAATTGGCTCAGCAGAGGAAAAAAATCCCTCTCTAGTTTAAACAAACAAATTATAGATCTTTTCAAATCCTCCAAAGCTAATTATAAAGCAAAAATAGTCTCCCTAGCTAAAGATAATCACAAAGAATTCTTTAACTACATCCGTAATCTAAAACCCAGCTATGCACTGAACTGGTTGTGGATAGCACCACCCATACTTAACCAAAGGTAATAGCCAACCTGCTAACTGACAGATTTGGAGCAAACTTCATCCCTCCAGTCATCCTCCAAAGTATAATTTCCACTGTTCCTCAGCTTATCATCTCAAAAGAGCAGATCATCTTGGTGCTCTCCAAGGCCAAAAACATGGCATAAATGGGACCAGACAATATCCCAGGTTGCCTTTTAAACAACTTAAAACATGACCTAGCAGACCCACTTGGATCCCTGTTGAACCACAGCCTGCAAACTAGTTATGTTCCGGCAGAATGGTGGACAGCATCAGTAATCCCTCTGCACAACGGAGGACCCTCAACTGACCCTGGGAATTATAGGACCATAAGCTTGAATAGCCTCATTTGCAAGGCCATGGAAAGAATCCTTATGGACCTTATTAACAAGGACATAGGTAATCTCCAAACTCTGGACCCAACCAAGTTCGGATTCATTAAAGGTAGATCATGTCTGTTAAACATGGTTGACTTCTTTGAGAAAGCCACCAAGGCCCTGAACGAGGGAAAGACAATGTATGCCATCTATCTTGACCTAGCCAAGGCATTTGATACAATCCCCTACTCAGCTATTATGGAGAAACTCTCCCAGTTGGGAATTAACCCCTACATTACCAGATAGATAGCCAACTGACTCAACTAACAGGACACATACTGTCTAAGTGGGTGACTTCACCTCTAGCAAAAGAGCAGTAACCAGTGGTTTCTGTGTCGGGTCCCTTACTGTTTGGAATTTATTTCTCAGAAGTCCAGACAAACTTGGATGGCCTGTGGCTGACCAAGTTCACTGACAATTGCGAATTGCGAGCAATCACTGAGTCCCCCAACAATATTAATATACTGTAGACAGGGTTAACTCAGACAAATGACTGGTGCTAAAGCCACAGATTAAAGTTAAATACAAACATTTGCATTATTTTTCCCTTTGGGAAAGCTGACATCCCTGCTAATTACATTATAGACAGCACCCCCCTAAGTGTAGACCCAGTAGAATGTGATCTGTGTACTCAGTTTGATAGCAACCTGAACTTTAACCACAATGTATCCACAGTAATAAGGAGATCCTTCCATGTGGCACATCTTATAAGTAAAGGCAGCACATCTAGATACAAGGATGTTATAATTCAATTATACTCAGCCCTCGTCAGACCAATAATTGAGTACAATGTTCACTTTTGCATGTACCTCACCAGACACCTGCAACAACTGGAGAGACCATAGAGGATTCTCAAAAAGAAATTACAGGATACACAAAACAAATCTTACTTGGAAAGACTGAAAGCTCTGTCACTGTATTCTGTCTCTTACAGGTTGCTAAGGGGTGACCTGTGCCTGGCTTATAGGGCAGTCTCTGACCTGGCCCTGATGGAAATGCTACACATTCATAAATCAAACTGCATGTGGTTCACCAGCTCCAGGGATCTTAGCTTAGCTTCTGACATGAACAGGTCATGCTGGAGAGGTAGATACATCTCCCAGACTGACACTTCTCTGGAACAAGCTTCCAAATTATGTGAAACAGACCACCTGCATGACCCTCTTCAAACGCAACCTAGATCAATGGATGGGTGATCGCAAATTCACTCCTGGTGTGGCGTCCATGTCCATCCTGGACAGAGGAAGTCAGTATTAACTACCATAGACCCTTACCTCTGCAAACTTCACTCACCTAACCACTGAAAATTGGAGCAACTTGGGATAAATATGGCTAGGCTTAAAAGGGTTCAAAGTCTGTTAGCCTAGTAATCTTCTGTGAACCTATGAACAAGTATGTCCTGAAGAAAAAAAGATTTCTTGCAAGAACATCTCTTTTTTCAAGCATTACACTTATCTAGTCTAACACTGTCCACAAGAAAGTGAGTGCTTTGTCACTTGTTTCAAACCTTTCCCAACTCTTACTTAAAGCATGGATATCTGACTCAAACCACTGCCTCTTACACAGTAATATACAGAGAATACACAAAGTGAGCCAAATTAATTGGGAGGATGTTAGTACCTTGATATAAACAAAGACAAGTGTATTATGAATCTCCACATTATATGCCAGTAGGTGTTAGAGGAGGACTTCACCCAAAGAAACTGAGTCATAAAATGTACCAGTAGTACTCAGATCTTTAGGGTAGTGTCACCACCAGTTCACAGTTCATCGTATTTACTTATAAAAATATGTCCAGAGTATGTCCATGTTGAGGATCTGCAGAGGTAACTACCTGAGCAAATCCCATTCCATGTATAATCAAGAGGAATTCTTTTACAAGATTCACTGACTCATTAACTTTGATACTGTCAGTCAAACTAACCAGTGTGAACTATTCAACACTGAAAAGTCAACAGCATCCATGAAATTTTTAAGGCATACCCTCACACAGTAGGATGATGGGTAGAGGAGGATATACCCACAGTGTCATCAGTGCTCTGAGGAATGAGTGTCCTCACCAGATAGCCTGGGTCAAGTACAGGAGAGAGTTATAAAAAATTACAACCCTGCCTCAGTTGTACCCCACAGAGTGCTGCAGAATGGAGAATCTGGGAGATGCTGCTGCTACTAAAGAAAACTGTCATTTAGCCAGACTCCCATTATAAATGCCACATCAGTAGTTTGCAGCAAATCAGACATGATCCCTACCTTGTTGAAGATGGACCTGGTGTTCCAGTGCAGCACCAGTAGAATATCCACATGAGAACTTTTCCCAGTGCTTCCATAAAAGGTTATCAGAAGCAACAAATACCTCCTGAAGCACACATGTATAGTGGGTAGTGAGAAACTTCACCCTATGATGATATCTAATGAGCAAAAAATAAGGTCTACTGCCAGGAACTCTCAAGTGAGAGGAGTCATTGGCCACTCCTTGTTTCTTCAGAATGTGATAAAATGTGGTCAGTAAGTCTGACAGGACTGAGGGGGTGAGAGCTATCAAGGTTTCCTAGACACTGGTGACCAAAGCAGGCATTAAGGCTAAGTTGATTCTATATATATATATATATATATATATATATATATATATATATATATATATATATATATATATATATATAGTTTAAATATGATGAAGAACTAAAATCTAAATTCTGATAAACTTACAGCAAAAAGTATAATAACTCAGTAAATTATATTACGTCAACATTTAGTAAAAATTTTGCTGAATTATGTTAAATTTAATAAGTAACTTGAGTAGTGTATCAGTTGAACAGCTGTAGTTTAATGGATTAAAGAAAAAGTTTGGACAATGAATATTGATATCAAAATGTGGAAACATAAAGGCTAAGTATAAAGTACTTTTTGAGCCCTGCTGTGAACTAGGGCCCAGAAAGTAGATAAGCTTCACAAAGTTAGCCAAGAAAGTTGAATGAAGTGGAAATGCAGACAGATAAAAAACTTGGCCACAAAATTCTTAGTAAACCAGTTCAAAGGTGCCCAGATATAGAAATTATGGTCTGTTTAATGTGTCATCGACAGGAAAAGACCTAAGAATCTAATACCATCAAAGGAGACAAAGCTGACTATGTGATAACACACACATGCAGTGCATTTTCATCTGTAGTGAGACATCTCTTTTTCAATATGTTTACTTATTTTTTTTCTTCCTGTCTAGCTTCATGTGTTGTGTTTTATTTTTGCATAGAAAGGAATATAAAATATCTCACATTCTGCAATAAGGAAAAAATAGCTGTCAATTCAAATGCAGATTAGTTTGAAAAAATATTTATGTTAGAAAAATATGTATGAGAGAGGAACTGTACAGTGCCAGCAAGTAAGCATCAAGTAACAAAAGGAAGTCCAGTAAATAAATTCAGGAAAATAAGAAGACTTGGCAGTTTTTAGTGTAAGAATTTACAAGCACGTCTCTGTGAACATGTGAAATCTTGTCATCAGGGTTGCCAACCATCCTGAATTCTTCCAGACTGTCTGGAATTAAGGGACAGTGTCCAGAAAATGGAGACTGCTTTTTCTGCACAGAGTATTATCCGGAAAAAATAAAATCAATTGTGGTGCACCTCTGCCACCAAAACTGGTCATGGGCAGGAGATTAATTTTCTTTTAAATAAAAAAAAAAAGCATCATGCTAAAGATGAAAACAGGTTGCAAACACCTGTTGCATCTGTGTGACCGATTGTTTACGTCTTCATCTTCCGCACGCATGGAATTTGAATTCCAGAAGATGTTTGGACTGCTAAGTGGACCACAAACAAAGTGAGAGGGAAGTGTGTGTGTGTGTGTGTGTGTGTGTGTGTATGTGTGAGTGTGTGTGTGCGTATGTGTGTGCATATGTGTGTGTGCGTGCAAATAAGTGTGTGTGTGTGTGTGTGTGTGTGTGTGTGTGTGTGTGTGTGTATGTGCCTTTGTGTAAGACATAATGCTTCGGCTAACCTTTGCCCCGTTTTATAACTTTTTACTATAAATAACAAGTAAAATGGATTCCAGGGATGGCATTCTGCCATTCAGATGCAGAAGACAACTATGATGTCAACTGCATTGCTGCTAGACTATCAGCTTTTTAATATCAAGGAACAATGATGTAGTTTTATTTAATGTATATTGTTCAGTGAGATCATGAACTTTTGTTGGATCTGCTAATGCATGGTCCACTAAATCTATAGTAATGAATATGAGTGTTAGTTGTTATTTAATATGCTTATAATGTATTTTGTTTTTTGGATATGTGGTTGCAGTGTATTTGGTAATATATTCTGCATTTTCTTCTATGGGAAAAGTCAGTTGTAGCATTTTATTTCTTTTCTTTAGTGCTGCTGCATGCATATTTGTGTGAACTTCTTCCATTTATGTTTTCATTTTCTTCCTTTCCGCTTCACATCCACCATACAACAAGGATATAATCTATAAATTGCAAGTCATCTTTTTAATTCTTGCCTTTGAAATATGCATAGACTGTTCAGGAGAATTAGAAAGGGAAGATTATGGTCTTTTTGAAATATTACATTTGAAATATATCTGGTCTATATATCAGGTAATCCAATTTTTTGCTATTTTTCATTCATGTTGATACTGTTTCCCATCTTCCTTATTAAATAGTTCTTTTAAAAACTGAAAAAAACATTCCATTAGTTATCATTGCCTATGTCCGCTCTTTTCAAGGTCTATGGAAGTGCCATTAAAAGTGTAATAAACATTTACACTAATTTGAAACATGCAAAAGGAAACACCCTTAGATTTTTAAATATATAAGCAATTACTTATTTTTTGTTTTAGACATCATAACAACAGAAACCTCGTTGCTCCAGCATGGACTTGACACAGTTAGTTAAGGACTGGCGCATGCAGCCCAACATTTTGTATTTATATGATAAACATTTTATAATTACAGATCTCTGCCTTTGTGAATCCTAATTAGTCTCAGGAGTTAATGACCTATAGATTCTTTCAGGATCAGAAAGGAATGATTCTGGTTTTTAATACCAGTGGAATAATCTTAGCAACAAGACAACTTGTCTGATCTCATTCATCATCATTCTCAGGAAAATACTACAGCTTAATATTATTCATTATAGCCTTGCTTTCCTGCTTAGACTCAAACCCTGTACCTTAGCTACAGGAAACAAAAACCTGAATCCTCTACCCTAACTACCAAACTGCATTTTTCAAGGAGCTGTGTTTCTGGTGCATTTTTCAAGGAATTTAGTTTCAAGTGCATTTCAAGGAATTGTGAGCTTCAAGGGAAGAGAAGTTTACTGCTGCTCATGCTAAATATGGTTACAATGTACAACTGTTTTATTTAGTAAATGGTATCACCATTGTGGTATAGAATTTTAAAGCAGTGTTAGTAGCACAGCAGGTAGCATACTTGTGTTTTGATGCAGAAGGCTGTGGGTTCTACTTCCACAGCATGTAGATGGATTGCTGATACTTTGTTGCATTTTAAGGGGGGTGGGGTGCTGCATTCCTGAGAATGTCCACCTTTGGGTGAGATGCCTAGTAACTATGAACCTGTTTTCAGTTTGCCATCCATTATTACCAGCTTGCCATTTTTTAATGTAACGTAGGCAATATATTCTTCAAGGGCAGCAGGCATTGAATTTGTAGATGAAACACTAAAATATAAAGTTGTTTGCTAGCAGCAACCTTTTCATTAGTTACAAATCTCTTCAATGTTGAATTATTCAGATGACTTTTACTTCTGCAGAGATTATGCATATTGTCTGATATTGGTGGATTGTAATGACAGAAGTTTGAGTGGCCTTTTATGGGTGAAATGTTCTGAACTGGGAAGTTTTGTCATTATTGCTTCTTATGTTTTGTTCCATTGCTTACTGGAAAAATGTTCAAAACTATAACAAGTGGTACAGTATTATACAAGAGATATAATTTAATTATTATATATTATAATTTAATACAATCAGGAAGGTAAATCAAATAACTTTTTCATGGTTATATGATTTTTAAACTTAATCTGCCACTGGCCAGATGCATTTTCTTTGAATGTGGTTTTCAATGCTGTATCAGTGAATGTGTGTTTCAAAGGCATAGAGGTTTAAATGCCAAGTCTGTTTTCATTATGAGACTGTATTGCTTTGTTTGGCAAATGTCTATTAGTGTATGTGCTATAAAATGTGAAATAAACGTTTTTAATTAAATCCAAATATATGTAATCATCATAGAAGTAAAGCAGAAAACAGTATGCACACTGTGTTTACGGCAACTGGTGAGAAATGGAGAAATAGCCAAATAATGGGACACTGGATGGCTGCGTGTGTGTGTGTGTGGGGGGGGGGGTACCAAAATGACATGCATTTTGCTTTTACATACATGTCCAGAATTTTTGACATGAAAAGTTGGCAAACCTATTTGCCATAGATTATATGAATGGGCATATTAAAAAGTAGTTTGTTTCATGTAACACTAGTGCTCATTTTTTTTGCATGAAAAACTGAAAGAGTAATGCAGAGCAATGTTGATGACTAACAGATTCTGTTATATGCTGAAGATTGTATCTGAATGTATATTAACACCATTGCTCTCAACTGTCCAGATTTTCACAGAATGCCCAGATTTTTGACTCATATTTTTGATCTGTTTCTCAGAAAATTGTAGTTTTCTGGCAAATCACTGGCAAATAATTGAGGACTGAAGTCAGAAAATAATGGCAGACATTTGATTTTCAGACTTCATGTCCTTCAGAAAATTCATGCTAATGCAAAATATGTTATTCTATCAACTTTCTACATTTGTAAGAGCAATATTTAAAAAGCGCCTGTTTTTGGGCTTTTGTCCCCCAGTTATTTGTGACTTTGTCCAGATTTCTTGCTCTGAGAGGTTGAGAGATATGATTAGCATATGACTTTGTCCAGATTTCTTGCTCTGAGAGGTTGAGAGACATGATTAGCACCCTTAAACTGATCTATTTGAATTACTGGGAAAAAAAGTAATAGAAAAATGAAAACATTTTAAGAGGGTGCTTCATGTGCTGGTACATTTTGTGCCTATGTGTGAAAAAGAGAGAGAGAGAGAGAGAGATGCTGTATCAAAATGCACATTTCTAGCAAACTGTACTATATCATTCAAATCCAGAATACAGTATTAGAGCAAAATATAAAGGACTTTAATGTGGAATTTTAAAGTTCTACATACAAATGAGCATTATAAAAGCATCAGTTTATCTTAGTGAAAGAAAATAATAAATCAATATTGCAGATGGGAAAGCAGATTTTGCTTTTGGAGAACCTTATTGTGCTCATATGAGAACAATAAACCAATGTCTTTTCTAGTTGAAAGATACTGTTTACTACTTCAGTTAAGTGGGATGGTAATGATACTAAAAAAATAAAAAATAAAAAAAGTGTACACTTCCCACAGATGCCATACAGCTGACCCAACTTATGGTTTTGTTTTATTTGTGAGAGACTGGGCATGTGGATCCATTAGGAATACATTTATTTATTTTAGCTAGAACTGTTTTAAGTAAATGAAAAGGACATTAGAGTTCCCAGAAATATTGGCAGATATAGGAAACATTATTTGTAACAAAACAGAAAGTATGAGAAGGGTAATGTATGTAAGAACCGCTTAGGTAGTCTGAATCTAAAATTTATAGTTAGCATCTGTATTCACTGTATGCTAGTGGTTATATTTATTTTATTTATTATTTATTTTACATTTGTTTACCGGGCTAGTCCAACTGGATACATGTCCATTTTCAGTGGAGGCCCGGGGAGAAAAGCTCCAGTTACACAGCATCATAGAGACATAGAAAAACATTCAATAACATTTAGATTTTACATTTATAGAATAGACATTTTAAAACAACATTTTGAACATTGAAAGGAAAAAGTTTGGCAATAATATTAATATGGCGTAATACCTCTGCAGTTACCAAAAATTAGAATAAGACAGAAAAAAATGGCTAATAGAGTTACAGATAAGAAGTAATACTCAGGGAGGAGAGTGCAAAGAAGAAGGAGGAGGGTTAGTTATAAGGAATGGTTAGAAGTAGAGATTTATATACTCAGGGGGGAGAGTGCAAAGAAGAAGGAGGAGGGTTAGTTATAAGGAATGGTTAGAAGTAGAGATTTATATACTCAGGGGGAGAGTGCAAAGAAGAAGGAGGAGGGTTAGTTATAAGGAATGGTTAGAAGTAGAGATTTATATACTCAGGGGAGAGTGCAAAGAAGAAGGAGGAGGGTTAGTTATAAGGAATGGTTAGAAGTAGAGATTTATACACACAGGGGGAGAGTGCAAAGAAGAAGGAGGAGGGTTAGTTATAAGGAATGGTTAGAAGTAGAGATTTATATACTCAGGGAGGAGAGTGCAAAGAAGAAGGAGGAGGGTTAGTTATAAGGAATGGTTAGAAGTAGAGATTTATATACTCAGGGGCCAGAGTGCAAAGAAGAAGGAGGAGGGTTAGTTATAAGGAATGGTTAGAAGTAGAGATTTATATACTCAGGGGGGAGAGTGCAAAGAAGAAGGAGGAGGAGGGTTAGTTATAAGGAATGGTTAGAAGTAGAGATTTATGGTAGAGAATAATATTTTGATTGGTGACAGGTAGTTAGAGAAAAAAAAATGGTTAGTCAGGGTTGTTACAAGAGCATAACCAGTGATTGGAGAGGAAAAGTTTTAGGTTAGTTTTAAATAGTGGGAGAGAGGTAAGGGTAGTGAGGTCATTTGGTAATTGATTCCATATTTTACCAACTGAGTTTGAGAATAACGAATCACCTGCTAAGTTATTAGAGAAGGAAGTGTGTATCAACATTTTGTTGGCAGAGCGCAGATTCTTCAAATTATTATAAGGTCTTATAAAGGTAGAGAGAATTGGGGTGTTATTGGGTTGGTGTAGGGCTTTGTGGGTGATTATAAGTTGGTTAAATTGTAGTAGTAGCGGTAATTCAAGCCATCCTAGCTGTTTTAGATTCTGACAATGGTGGGTCCTGTAAGGAAAGTTGGTAGCAAATCTAGCAATATTATTGTATGATCTAGTAAGATTGTTAAGATTATTTTTAGAAAGATTGGTATATATGGGGGAAGCATATAACAGGGTAGAGATTAAATGGGTTCTAGCTATTGTGGCTCTGGCTACTGGTGTCAGGGAAGGTTTAATGCGATAAAGGGATCCAAGTTTTTTGTTAGTAGATTTAATTGTAGAATTTATGTGAGTGTCAAACTTTAGTTGATTGTCAATAGTAATTCCAAGGAGTTTGGTGGTGGGGTCAGGTGAGATAATGGTGCCATCGTCAGATGTAAGTGTGAAATGGAGAGGGGAGATAGATGAGATGGGGTAAAGAGCAGTAGTTTGGTTTTTTTAGGGTTAAGAAGAAGACAGTGGTTAGAGAACCATTTTTCAATAGTAGAGAAGGCTTTTTGTGTGTGAGAATGAAGATCAGTTTGTGATGAGGCAGAACAAATGATAGTGGAGTCATCAGCATATTGAATACAGGTAGACTGTGGAATAGAGAGGTGAAGGTCATTTATGAAAATGGAAAACAGTAGTGGACCTAAAATTGAGCCTTGTGGGACACCTAGAGAGGTAGGAAGAAGGTCGGAAAGATGGTTTTGCCAGAGAACAGCTTGTTTTTGGTTATCCAGATAGGATGTGAACCAGTTCATGGCAGAATAGTCGAAGGAGAGGGACTTCAGTAGGTGGAGGAAAAGATTAACCATGTCGAAGGCTTTAGATAGGTCTACAAAGAAAGCAGAGGATAAAGTATTATTGTTACGATTTTTGTTGATACAGTTATATGTCAGTTATATGTCATAGGGGTAACTGAGATTGATAAGGGGTCACATTTTATGAAAAAGCTTCTGTGTGGCATACATCTCAACTGTCTCAACTGTCTAAATTTTTGCTGAATGTCCAGATTTTTACCTCAAATTTCTGGGCAGTTCCTCATAAAATTTGTGGTTTTCTGGCAAATCACTGAGGATTGAACTCACTAAGTAATGAAACACATTTGGGATTCAGACTTCATATCCTTCAGAAAATGCATGCTAAACATAAATCCTGTTATTCTAGTAACTTTCTAAGTTTATAAGTGCAACATATAAACTATGTCCCTATTTCTGGGCATTTGTCCTCTGAAATTACTTTAGGCTTTGTCCAGATTTATTGAGCTAAGAGGTTGGGAGGTATGCTGTGTGATGTTGTTAGGTTTGCTCCATGTGTGTCATCTGTTACAAGTGATACAAAGATTTTTGGCAATCCTTGAGCCCACACCAGTTTAGAGTGCAGGGAGTCTTAATGTCAAATGATGTCAATGGCTTGGTAGTAGGAATAGTATGGGACACTAATCAGTTTTATCTTCAGTTGTCAAAATCCCACATAAGTTGAGCAAGAGGTGTTAGTTTAGTCAGTCTTTCCCAGAAGTGTAGTGTGTTAAGAAAAACAGAGAGAACACAGATCTAAATAAGATAATAAAACCTGTGCAAATTTGAAAGTAATTCATAACCATAAAACAAAAGTACAGCATACACATTTCTTTGGATATTTCTAAATATAGGTTCATAGGTTCATACTAGGCTATCTGCCCTAGGGCATTTATAAGCCTAGCCAGAGTGTGTTTGGCTTTCGCCACCCATTTTAAATGAATTTTGCTATGCCCTTTTTTGAGGTTAGTATACTGTGCCTCTGTCTAACAGTGACACAGAAGTGATACCCGGGGTAAACCTACTATCTCCCTTCCACTCATCAAGATTCCTCTTGAAGAGAGTCAATGAGGGACTCTGCCTAACCTGGACTAGGATTTTATTCCAGAGTGAAGGGAGCCTCTGGGTTATGAATCTGTCCCTCCAGCATGTCCTATTTATTTCAGTGCTGAGGTTCAAGTCTCTCGAGCGCGTAGCTCGATGGGATTTGGATTTTCTGAGGTGCAGCATGTCCATTAATTCCGGGTTGGACATGGCTTTATACATCAGGCACAGATCACCTCTGAGTAGGTGGTATGCCACTGAGTAGAGCTGGAGTTTCTTTAACCGGGCAACATATGGCATCTGTTTGAGCCCTTTGATCCTCTTGGTGAGGTACTTTTGGGGTCTTTCCAGTTGCTGCAGGTGTCTGGTAAGGTACATCCCAAAAGGGGCATTGTACTCAATTATGAGCCTGATGAGGGATGAGTAAAGAGGCACGATGACCTCCCCTGATCTAGATGTGAATCCCTTCATGATTAGGTGGGCTATATAAAATGTTTTTCTAACCACTTTGCCCACGTGCTTGTCAAATGAGAGATTGCTATCAACTTGGGTCCACAGGTCCCTAATTAAATCTTCCATATTTAATGGATTACCACCTATGTGGTAATTTGTGGGCACTTTGTTTTTGCCAAAGGGGATGACTATACACTTTTTGGTGTTTAGCTTGAGGCCATGGCTCTGGCACCAGTTGTCTGTTTCTATGAGGCCCTTTTGTAGGATGCTTGTGTCAGCTGGAGAGTCTATTATGGTACCCAGTTTGCAGTCATCTGCGAACTTGGACAGCCACAGTCCTTCCATGTTAGCCTGTACCTCCGAGAAATATATACCGAACAAGAGAGGTCCCAGGACTGAGCCTTGTGAGACGCCACTTGTAACTGGTTTGGAGTCTGACATGGCTCCAGCAATTCTAACCATGTGGGTTCTGTCCTTGAGCCAGTTTGCAACCCATCTAGTGACATAGGGGTTTATATTTAAGCTGGTGAGCTTATCTATAATGCCCGAGTGGGGTATTGTATTGAAGGCTTTTGCAAGGTCCAGGTAGGCTGTGTGGACCTCCTTTCCCTCGTCAATGGCCTTGGTGACTGTTTCAAAGAAATCGACCAGGTTTAAGAGGCAGGATCTGCCCTTAACAAAGCCGAACTGGGTAGGATCCAGTGTCTGTAGGTCCCCAATATCTTTATTTATGAGGTCCATGATGATCCTTTCCATAGCTCTGCAGACCAAGCTAGTCAAGATTATGGGGCGATAGTTTCTAGGATCCGTTGAGACACCACCTTTGTGGAGAGGGACCACTGTTGCTGTACGCCACTCTTTGGGTACATATCCTGTAGTAAGGCTGAGATTGACAGTAGTTTTATGTTTGTGTTTAGTTCTTCTTGGAGTTCATGTAGGATGCAGCCCGGGACACCGTCTGGTTCCCATTGATGCTGTGTTTTTTGCTTTGGAGAGGGCGGCTCTTACCTGTGCATCTGAGATGTCAGGGGGGGCAGCACTCTGCTGGGATAGATATTTGCCCTTTCAGTGGGGAAGGGGGGGAGAAGTTTGCACTGAACCTGTCAGCTAGGATGTTGGCAATGTCTGTGGGTTTGGTGTATTTTTTGTCATTTTGGACTAATTCTGAGCATATCTGGGAATTCCCACCCAGGTTCCTAACATAACTAAAGAAAGCCTTGTGATTATCCTTGGTGTCCTGTGCAATTTTTCTCTCGAAGCTGGCCTTAGATGATTTTATGAGTGCCCATAGTTTTTTGCTAATACTGATCAGGGATGCCTTCCCTTTTTGGGATTTTGCTCTATCATGTAGTAGCTTCCTCCTTCTATTGTATAGTTTGTTTATGGCTGGGGTCCACCAGACAGGACGCCTAACTTTGGAGGATTGGGTCTTGGTTTTATTTGGGATTGCATGATCCATGCATTCCTGAAGGTGTTCATAGAATGCGTTTATAAAGGATTCTGTGGTCTGGGCCGTATTTTCCACAGGCCCGGGGGCTGTGAAGGATTCCACCTGGGTTTTGAAGAGTGTGAAATTTGCTTTAGAGAAGTTTTTCACTGTGGTTTTCTGGGCAGGGGCTGGGGTCAGGATGTGAATATCTAGTGAGATTAGTTTATGGTCTGATCTTACCAGTGAGGGATACACTTCTGGTCTGGAGCATAGAGTCCCCATGTTGGTGATGATCAGGTCCAGTATGTTTTCCCCTCTTGTGGGAGTGGCAACAAGTTGTTCCATAGCATTTGAGTTTATAAATTTTAGGAACCTTTGGGCTAGTGTGTTGGAGCTAGAGTAATGCTCCCAGTCTATGTTAGGGTAGTTGAAGTCGCCCAGTATAATGGTGTTTGGAGAGACCTTCATATTTTCCAGTATTCTCAGGAAGGCCGAGTGGGGTTCCTGGGTTTGGGAGGGGGGTCTGTAGCAGGCTATAAACTGGAAGGCAGTTTTACCCACTGTTAGTTGCACATGGATAGTCTCTGATGCTTCGTGCTGTGCCACCAACCTGGAGGTGTGGGTATCTTTGACGAATATTGATACTCCCCCTCCTTTTGTGGTTCGGTCCAAGTTTTGGGGCCGAAAAACATGGTATGAGGTATAACCTGGTAGTGCTGGGGTGCTCTTGGGAGCCTTGAGCCAGGTTTCTGTTACTGCACAGATATCGATGTTCTCCATGCTAAGGAGAGTTTCGAGTGCATGCATCTTGAGGTTTAGACTTCTGGCGTTGAGTAGCATTACTCTTAGTTTCTTATCCCTTGTGATACCTATGGAGGTGGATTTGTCTTTTGAGCTTTGCTTAAAAAAGGCACTATGGGGGTGGCAAGAGACTTTGCCAATATCTGAAAGCCCAGGGGTGGCAGGTGCAAGCCGTCCCTAGTGAAGCATCGTGGCTTGTCGAGCATGTCATCCCAGGCAGACAGGCATTGGATCCCCTTTGAATGACACCAATACTTAAGCCAATTGTTGAAATTGATCATCTTGTCTTCATATTGTGGCATCATTCTTGGTGAGGGTAAGATGCTACTCAAGGTCAGGGTCATTCCGGCCTGGGCTACATGCTCAGAGAGCTCCTCATTGTCTCTTTTCATGTAGTCCAGGGAGGTACGTCTCAGGTCATTCACACCAGCATGGACAATGACTGAGTCATATTTGTACTTGCCTTGGAGTGACCTGAGTGCTTGTGTTATGTGGCGGATCCTAGCGCCCGACAGGCAGCTCACTGTGACCTTCTCCTTGTTCAGCCTGGTGAGCGGGACGTCAGTGTGCCTGACGATAGAGTCATCTATTACAAGTGTATCAGGTGTGTTGTTTAGCCTTAAGGGCTGTGACTGTTTGGCACACTGGCTTTGTGAGCTATGTGTTGCACGTGTTTTGTTTTGGGGTAGCGGTTGCTTGGGTGTCTGCTTTGGAGGTCTCAGCTGCTTAGGCAGATTTTTATTTAGAGCCTCCGAGTATGTTTTTGTGTGTTTATGTGTTTGGTTTGCTGTCATGGTAGGTCTATGTGAGACTGGAATTGTAGTGAGTGTGGTTTCCTTCTCCTCCTGACTAGTTACGCCAGTACTGAGTTGAGAGAGCTTAGCCTCCAGTTTGGCTATATGGTTGCATCTCTCACGTGTTGGAATTTGTTGGGAGGAGGAGAGGGTTGTCTGTGTACATGAGGCAGTTGTAACATTGCCTCAAGATTCCCAGATTCACCAGTTGGACCAGAGAGGAGATTGACAACTGACCTTTGGACATGCTATAATTGAAAAAAAGGGCCAATGGGGAACAAAGTACTCAAGGGGAGTTTGTGAGGGTGTAGTGCTTTTAATTTTTTAGGGCTGAGTTATATAATTGCTTTAGTGAGCAAGTGCCAGGCTTTAGAGTGGGAATAATGTGTTTATTATGAGAACTAGATCAGTTCTAGGGGAAAAAGTGAAGAGCAGACTTTGTGGAGCCGAGAATGGTTTAAACCCAATTAAGCAGAGCTGCCCGATGCTGCGCTATGCGCAAAATCGCGCAAAGCTGCGCTAAAGCGGGTTTTATACAGGGGGACTTGAAAGAGCTAGAAATTGGCCCAAAATGGCCAATAGACTACCAGATTCTTGTGCTGGGAACACTCCTCCAGGGATAGATAGGCTGCTCCAAGCTCCTCACTGTCACTGGTGAACAAAGAAGCCTCCCTTTATCCAAGAAAGGAAATGGGCAACACAGGAACTTTCCAAAAGTCCAGAATACAGCAAAGACTGTATTTGGACTACTCTAGGTCAGGAAAGACGGGAAACAAGGATATGTGCATGAATGCATGCATGTGTGTGTGTGTGTGTGTGTGTGTGTGTGTGTGTGTGTGTGTGTGTGTGTGTAAGTATTCTGCAGTTTATCATTGTAACAGATGTTTATTAGACATAATTGATAAAATGTATGGATTCTGGTAGATGGACTCCACACTCCGTACAATCTGAAAAGAGGCACATAATTTTGCTGGTGTACTGCATACTTGTGTATTGATGTGTTTTCGTATACAATGATTACAACTGATAAGGTTTATTGGTTACTTGAATGGTAATGTTCTAACTTTTAAAATGGTCTACCTTGTTAACAAATAAATTAATAAAAGTGACACAGTTGGGGTGACTAGGCATAGTTATATTATTCTATATCAGCAGCTTCAAAGCACTGCTGTATCTAGACAGAATCACTTAATACATCTGTTTCTTAGACGTATTATGCAAATCCATATTTGAATATTCTTTTTGCTAACTGGGAAAATATACCCATTGCCAGTTTATAAAATGCCTATGTTGATGTGGTGTGGAAGCTGTATTGCCTGTAGAACATAATGCAAGATGTATTTACTTATTTTATTTTTTGCTGTTTTCACTGCCACGATTGTTATTTTTAGTAACACAGAAATAAGACTACTTTTTGATGAAAAGTTGTATGACTCATTAATTTTCATAAGTTAAAAAATACAATTTGTAACAGATAAAACAGAAGGAGAGAGAAGATTGTATAGTGACTACCCATGCCTAAATAACCTTCCACAAACTAAGTGTGTAACTGTAATGGGACCTTGTACACTGTCTTATGGAAAGTAAACTGTAGATAATGAAAGACTCGAGCACAATGAGGATATATGTAATACCACAGCCATAATATGAAGACTCTTGGAGGTTTTATTAATATAGTATTACATACACTGAATGAATAACCTATTAATTAAAAAAACAAACATTGAAAAGTGCATATTTCGAGTGTATCTGCAACGCCTTCACAAAATCCAGAATGGCCAAACAGAGTGAGCAAACATCGGTGAGAAGCTATTTCATATATAGACTCTTGGCTCATTCATGATGAAATGCTGTAATTCTAATGAAAGCTAAACTGCAGTCTTTGCAACATTGCTTAGGAAAAGTAATTGTGAAAGGGGTTAGTAATTGTGCGTCTTTATCACACATGGTCAAGCTCTTTAATGCAGGAATTAAGTATCTGATGTGCCAATACATTTCTTTCCATACTCCTGAGTTTGATTTACTCAGCCTTCATTTGCTTACTGCATGATTCTGACAACTTATTTAGTGAGACATTGTGCCCAGGTCATCCCATAAAGGAGACATTTTTGCTTACTTAGCAAAAAAAAAGTGGGCAACATTCTCTACTATTCAATACTTGTCTAAGATTTATGTGATTTAACAAATATAACCGGATATTGTATAATACACCTATAGAGGATATGAAGGCCTTTCTTTTGGTAACAGTTTTCTCTATACCTATGACAGAAAGTGTAATAAATTCTATATAATTAACTGCTCCTACCACATCACAGCATCAGATCCAAGCAATAACATGTAAAATGGTGAGAGAGAGGATGAAAACAGATTGAATATTCCCTGAAAAATTGGGATTGAATGGGCACACTAAGCTTTACCATATCTTTTATAAAGGCTGCAGTATCTTCCTAGGAAAACAAGTAGCAGTAGCACCATGGCAGTGGTTTTAGTAACTGTATCAGCGTTAGGGCAAATCCAATGTAACATCATAGTACCGAAGTATACATTATGGAGGTAGGAAAGTAAAGACATGCCACATTGCCTTGCAACCTTCTGCTCCTGTTATATTCTATGGCAACAAAACAAAAGTAGTTCAGACTGATGCGGTTTTCTAAAAATAGAATGGCTCTTTGGGGATCGCTGCTCAATTCAGTACAGAAGCATTTGTATATACTCACTGCAAGGTGCCCTATGAATAATGAGGACTTCACATGAAAGGTAAATAGCAAACATTTCTTTACTCAACAGGTAATACACTATAGAGTTGATAAAGCATTTTAATATTAACAAGCCAAAAAATATATAATTTGAAACACAGAGCAGCTTTCAATTTATTAAACAAACAAAAAAAAGCTTATTGATGTGCTTACGTGCTGCTTTTATGAGTCTAGAAAAGGGTGCTTAAAACAGCTGCTTTAAAGGTAGGGTAGGTGCAAGTGAAGCAGTCTGACCTAAGGTATACATCTGCATTAATCGTCATTGCAATTCATCTTGACAAATATGCAGCTCTCCCATAAAACGTGAAGTACTTTCCAAGCTCAGAAGCTAAATCAGCATAAATGCCTTCATGTTTCAGTACTACTAAGCCAGGTTAGATATAACAGTTCCTAGTGTTCCCAGTTTAGTACTTCTCTCTCAAGCCCAAAACTGGTGAAGTTTACTACAAGGAATATGAAACCTAATAAATCCAGTATCAATTTTGCTATGTATTTATATTATAATTGCACTTTTATGTTCATATGAATACCAGCAGCATGTAGTGATGTTTGTGAAATAAGGTTTTCTGCAAATTTCACAAAGTGAAATACAAGCCTGACTCACATTAGATTTAAGATTTTCAAACAAATATTTGTTCAAACAAATGCCATGACATTAGCTGCTGTACCATTTGCTGGTCTTAGGATCTCAGTTACATTGCTAAAGCATCCTAAAGTCATACAGTGCAGTTGTTGCATATCAATCTGTAGCTATAGTGTACTTGTGGTTAGTATGGTGCTAAGCCTTATTTATTTACTAGCTAGAGTGAATCGAGCAAAAATTAATTATAGGAAGTCTGATTAATACCCTAGCCGGGTCTGTATTAAATTCTCGACAGCCGACAATGTCGAATCTGACATTGTCGACATGAGAATAGCGAAACTGCAGAACATCGAACAAGTAAACGGAAATCTCTGTAAGGGGAGATTTCCATTTACTTCAATGTAGTGCGGTCTCGGAGTTGGTGTATTTAAGTAGCGAGGGGTGTGGGGCGTGCAGGTGGGCTTGCCTCCCTGCCTACATCGTTTAGTTTTTTTTTTGTTTTTATTTTTTTTTTTCTGAACATTCGATGTTTTAACAGTTCGATCACTAAAGGTTGACCTTTAGTGATTCAAACAGTTAAATATTCGATATTCTAATACAGACCCACCCTAGCCTGCTGTAAATCTGTACAATCTAACCCTGTTAAATAGCCATAACAATAACAATTATATTTGAAAAGTTACACAATGTGTAGATTTTTTTGTTTACTTTGTCATGCAGTAGCACTGTAAAACTTGTAAAACATTATAGAAAGATTGATTTAAACCTTCAACGTCTGTTTATAAAATTACATAATAGGTTCATAGGTTCATAGGTGTTTACTAGGCGAATGACCACAAGGTCCTTTTTAAGCCTAGCCATTACATTTCATGTGCGTGTGTGGGTGTGGGTGTGAGTGTGTATACACAGAGACACACATACACACACACACACACACACACACACACACACACACACACACACACACACACACACACACACACATGCATATAGACTCATAATTATGCATGTGTACATAACCAAAAGCAACATGTCAGCAGTGTTTACTTCAGAATACTGTGTATCTTGAAGAATTAGTGCTGTAGTTGCACACAAGGAATAGTAACCACATTTCAAGAAAAAATATATTGTTTTCCTGATGACTGTCATAGATATTATTTGTTAGTGAACAAGTCTGTGTAAACTAAATATTACTTTGTTTCTTTTATTTGCCTGTATAAAGAGGGGTAACATAAACTATATGGATACTCATAGACTGCATGCATATATGTAGATAGTAGTGGATAGTAGTTAAATGTTTCAGAAAAAAAGCTACAGATGTTATCAAATGTAAATTGCAGGCCCTGTTATCTGAAGTTTTTTTTTTTTTCCCATCAGAGCAAATAGTTGGCATGCATTCATATTGTTAGCTGGATTAATATGAGTCTCAGTCTTTGTGTGTTTGCAGTTTGCAAGATTTTTACCTCACATGCCCTCTTCCCTGCTAACTCTTCTCCATCTGCTTTTGTAATGAAATCTGTTTTTGCTGTAACATAAAAACTTAATTTGAATTGTAACAGTTCAAAAAGTATTCTTTCAAACAGAGATCAATTTAAAATGTCAGTTTAGTAATTTACAGCCTGCTCTTCTGATCTTCCAATCTATTCACTTTTTTTTTGCCATTCTCAAAGCCAATTTTCTTGCTTTGCTGATGACACAGTATTATGTGAAAATCTCCACACAGACAGATTTGGCTTTGAAAAAAAAAAATGAATTAATTTAGGATTTTCCTTATGAAAAAAAAAAAAAAGAATTAAGTTAGGATTTTCCTTTATTCATTTCTTACCTGAGCATCAGAACAGAATGTAACCAATCTGCTCCCATTTTATGCAGCTGTTTGGGAAGCAAACAGCAGAACATTTCTGAATTACTTACCTAACTTTACCCGTAAACTGAGGAAGACGACATTTTGGTCTCTTCTGCATATTCTTCTTCTACCAATGGTTAAGCATTATTATTATTGTTTTTATTATTACTATTATTATTATAGAAATTTACAAGAAAATTCATCTCTCTTCTTTCGCTAATTGTTTTATTGTGTCCTTAATGTTAATGTTTTTATTAAGAATACTTTCTGCTGTAACTCTTCCACTGCTTCTGGCAGGATGCCTTTCAAAACACAAATGCAGTCTGCCTCAAGGGATTAGTGTTGGCCTAAGAATGTTAAATAAATACTAAATAGTGTCTTTTTCACTTTTGCTTTTTTTTTAACAGTGTATTTAACTATAATTTCCCAACTGTGTCAGCAGTTCCTTTTTCTGTATTCTTACATTCCCCCTCCAATTTTATGGCTTGGCAGACAGGAGCTGGGAAGTAATGAAAAGTGTTAGGGAGCTGCATTTATTATTCGTTTAGGCATTTATTTTGTTCCTTTTGTTTAGTTGAAAGGTTGTGGTTCTGTGGACTTTTTCACAACATCAACTAATAATTACAAAAGGCAGATTAAATCAAGTCTTGACTAATATTAAGAACTATAGACCACAGTTCAACAGAAAATGACTTAAAACAGCTTTCAGTTATATGCTGCGGTAATATGCCAGTAACAGCGATGATATAAAAACTTCAAAACATTGTGTGATAAGCTGTATATATTTTCCAAACATAAGCATGCTAAGAAATTATTGCAGAAAGTGCATAAAAACAACATGTAAAACAATTATATCTAGAACAACCACTTACTACTGTGACAGCATGGTCGCTTTGCAGCACACACTGAATTCAGTATTTAACCATAGAAACCATGTATAAGGCCATTTTAAACCTTCAGTGAGTGTAGATACAGCAGTAGAAAATTGGAACTTGTGATACTGAGATGCATACAAGAAAACAGTCATATATATTGATTCATGCAGGAACTGTGCAAATGGTTGTGTTCGTTCATATGTACACCTGAAAATGTTTTCAGCTCATCTAATAAGAGCTGCCCAGCATTTTCACAGTTGTACCTTCTCAGTTAAATAAATTAATTTACTGACTTTGCAATTCTGAGTCTCTATTCTTTAGAAATTGTTAATATTTCCTTTTATACAGCTTCAATAATTAAGAGATAACTTTCTGTCAAACTGTATGGAGTAGAATTTCTGACATTACTGAATGTCACAAAATAAGACAAGTAAACCATTTGCTGGTAGGAACAATTGTAATCCATGCAGCTCTAAAGACATCAGATCCCAGGTTATATATCAGAAAATAATACATATTGAAGCATAGTCATATCAAAACTCAGTACAAGATTTGCTGCACATATTTATTTGTGAGCTGATGTTCATGGAAAGTAGAATGCAATAAAATTCTGCATTTTCAAATGTTTATGATATAAAAGCTAATTTTCAATGCTAATTTGCAAAATTCAGACATCTTGATGATATTTTATCATATTTCAAAGTAAAACAAAGCTTTCTGTTTTCAAAGAATGATCCACAAAGCTCTCCAAAACACAGATTTTTTTTCTTTACTTGACTTCATAAATCAATAAGTGAACGCTTCTTTATCTTTATTGAGAAATCATAACTGCTGTGGAATGATAGATGGGCATTATAAACATAAATTACAGTCTTCATGAAGTGAATCCTTTGGGTCAGTAACTGATAAACATGGAGTAGTGAAATGTGAAACAATATTTTCTCCTTAAAGAATATTCCAATTATTTCATTAAAGTCTGCTTCCATTTACCAACAGTTGCTTTTCTAACTTCAGCAGAGGATTAACTGTTTTCCCCTTTAAATTACTTGCTGTGAAATATTACATACATGTATATAATTTTGTGTGTTATATGTTTCTATTTTAATTTTATAAACATGTATTTTGTATACACACACACACACACACACACACACACACACACACACACACACACACACACACACACATGGATACATACATACATATATAGATACATACACAGGATGTATACTGAAATTACATCAATATTCAGTATAGTGATCACAAACAATCAAAGTCCCTATTTAATTTAAAAAATAGTTTAAGGGTTTTTGCAAGAGGCAAGATCCCTTAACCCCCATACCATTCTATCTCTAAGTGTACTAATACAAGATTGCACAACAATGGTGTTAAGCAAAAATGTTGTTATCTCTCCAGTTACCACTGTTAAGCATTGTCAGTGTACAAAACTATACTGTTTAGATAAAATTGGCCATGGTGGTGCAGTGGTTAGTGTTGCCACCTCACAGCAAGAGGCTCTCTGGTTCAATTCTCGGCTGGGGTGCTTTCTGTGCCTGCATGTCCTCCCTGTGGTCGTGTGGGTTTCCTCTGGGTGCTCCTATTTCCTCCCACATCTCAAAGACATGCTGCAGGTGGATTGGACACTCTAAATTGCCCCTAGGTGTGAGTGTATGCATGTGTGTGCCTTCCAGGAAGGTTGGGCACCAGGCAGGCTGGTAAAAACTCCACTGCCAATCATGAGTGGACAGGTGATCTGCTGTGGTGAGCCATAACCAGGTAAATGTCGAAAGAAGAAGATCTGATAAACTAAGCTGCAGTGTAATTCCATTCGTATACTATTGCCCACCACAACACACACACATTTACACAAATGCAAACACAAGCACATATACAAGCTTGCATGCATACACATCTCTCCCACATACAGTATCTGCTATATCTCTATATCTATCTATTATAGTTAAATCGTTCTCTAATATATATATATATATATATATATATATAAATAGATATCTATATCTATATATATATATATGTATATATATATATATATATATATATATATATATAAATATATATATAGATAGATAGGCATGTGTGTGTGTGTATGTGTGTGTGTGTGTGTGTGTGTGTGTGTGTGTGAGAGAGAGAGAGAGAGAGGAATTAAAAAAAGGAAAACAAGATACTTTAGTATTGCTTAACCTCATAAACTTGGGATACAGAAGTTCTGACTTCCTCAAAGATTTGGGGCAGTAGCATTGTTTTAAAACAAATATTTGAAGTTCTACATCACAGCGGAGGAGAGAGCATCAGTATTTCAGACCTGTGTTATGGTAGTACAAAGGCATCAGAAGTGGTAGGTTATAACTCCCTGTGCCCTGATTCTAATGGGCAGTGTTCGATATTTTCTTTTTCAACTGTTTTTTTTTCTGACAGCAGTGTGTTCTAGTGTACAATTAATGCAAACAGATTTTCTGACGTCATTTATGATTTTTGACAGGTTCTAAAACTAAGGAACCAAAAAGCATAAACAGGATAATAAGCTAAACAGAGACAAATTCACTGACATCAGGGAGAAAAATGCTGTTACTTTAAATGGAAAGTCCACAGTTTCTTGATCCATGCCAACTTCTTAGCATTTGACCAGCTGTAAACTTATAATTATCACAAGTTGTACTTTGTTCATAGAGTTGTATGGTTTCTCAAAATAATAATAAAAAAATATTGTATTATTTTACTGGTTGGTTTGATGTATACAGTTCTAAAGATGTTAACTCCATATGTCATTTGTTCAGTGCATCCTGTATATCATGCTGACTATAATTATTAGGACTATGTTTTATTAAAATCATATATTAACACAAGAACAAGGATTTAAAAAAATGGCAATGAGTATACATCAGTTTGGCATTGATGCCTTTGCTTTTTATTTTCTGGAGGGAGAAATTTCATTATTTGAAAGTCATTACAATTTTGCTTTTCCTGGGTATGAAGCATCTTACTTATAAGATAATAGATAATGTATTTTATGAATTATGGAACCATTTGTAGCAATAACATTATTAATATTTTTGGCGACTAGCAAGTATATAGCAAACAAGACTGATTAAAGGAATAAAGTGTAATATGCCTTCCTTTTAAGTATATCTTTATATGTTTTGATGAAAAAGCATTAACTTCTTCTAAAGTTATATTTGGCAATAACACCCATACCTTCCTAGGGGAAAAACAGATGTGTAGAGAATGGGTTACCCAGGGATCATGTGTTTTTGCTGTTATTTATTTATTTATTTATATATGTATTTGACATTTGATTACGGGGAATGTCCGACTGGCCATAAATCCCATTTTCAGTGGAGCCCGGGGAGAAAAGCTCCATAGGCTTTATGCATTGTTGTTAATCTATGTGATATTAACATAGTAATACTAAACATAAATGGCAATGGAATGTACAGTGGCAAAAATAAGAACAAAGACTTACAGATACCAGCAGACTTGTTATTTAAACAACCTACAGCAAAATGGTGCAGATAGCTCCAGTCATACAGGCAGAGGCACTTAGAGGTTTTACAGGTTAAATATATGCAGAAGTAAAACATACATGGTGCAGAATATGAACTTTCAAAACATGTATTTCATTTTTATCTACGTATTTACTTTGCTGCCAAGTTATTCCATCTCATTGCTCTCTCCCTTACAGGTCTCGGCTTACATCTAGCTTAAGCCAATGGACAGTCACTATCATCTGCGGATTTTTCAGGGCAAAACTGGGAAATGGAAATAGGTTGCCAAGCTTTTTCTCTGCCTTATCTCACACACACACACACACACACACACACACACACACACACACACACACACACACACACACACACACACACACACACACACACACACACACACACACACACACACACACACATGCATGCACTCACATGTTTGGAAAATTTAGTGTCCCCAGTACACCTAAGGTGTATCGTTTTTATAAAACTTTATTAAATTATCACTTAAGATATAGGTATACATGCATTAATATAAAAGAAAACAGACCAAATTGACATTTTTTTCCATCTACATACATTATGCGTTACATAAGTTTTCTTTCTTTATAATAGCTGTTATTCAGTCCATTACATAAACTGCTCAGTTCCTACCTGCCCTTTACTTCAATTTATTTCTGTGCAATTTGCTCCTTCTGTTTCCTAAAGATCCCTCTTCCAGTTCTTTTGTCTCTTTTACAATATTCAATATTCATTTACAGTTGGCTTAGATTTTGATTTCCAATTTCTAACAATTGCTTTTTTGGCAGCCGACAGAATAAAATTTAATATGGCTTTACTATGTCTATGCAGTTCTCCTGTATCCCAGTTCAAAAGAATAATTTCCTTAGTTACAGCCACTTGGTTCCACAATATTTCTGACAGAGTACTCTATAGGGAATTTTTAAAATCTGACAACTCATTCCACTCCCAAAAAACAAGTCCCCAGTTACCTCTCTTTCTAATCACACCTCAGTCATTTGCCGTCTACCTAAAGAAATTTCTTTGATGTCTGCTTGGGATACAAAAATACCTATGCAAACATTTTCAAGCAAAAATCATAAACTTTCTGAACTTTGTTGTATTCTTGGGAGCCATACAGATTCCGACTCATTATTCCTTTGTAAGTAGCTTTTTCAGTTTCTCTTCCCGGCCTTTTCTAGTCTCCTCTGCTTGATTCTTATACTTATCATGCAATATGTTATATATCCTATCATTTACCCTTTTTGTATCAGCAGTTTCTATTCTAGACTCAAATTAAAATTCTACCAGAGCTGGTCTTTCATTAAGTACTTCTCTATCGCTTTATCTTTGCATATACTCTGATATCACTCCCTGATAGGGGAGGCAATTTCAAACCTGCAGCCAAAACTTCTGCATGGCCTCATCCTACTCTGCTGCCTTTTCTTCTTTATTTACTCCCAATACCTTGATATCTTTGCCAGTTCCTCCAGTAAATTCTAGCCCCCTCTCGCCTGTTTCTATACCCATACTTGCATTCATCCCTACTGGCAAACTCTCCTTTCTGCATTCCTTTGATGGCTTAGTTCTTAGAATATTTTCTGCAGCTTTATAAGTATAATATTCTGGATGGTTGTTGTTATTCTCTTTAAGGATCTGCATCCAAAAGTCTACTCTCTTCTTATTTCTTGAACTTCCCCCTTTATAATCATCATCCCACTCCATTCTTTTTTGCAAAGCATTTGTGCCTAAGACTCTTAGAAGTCAGTTGCCTTTCCTGGCCTTCTATCTGGAGAACCAGAGGCTTAAACTGTTAGCCTAAGGTAGCATGACAGAATCTTCTAACCATGAGGTCTAATTAAGCAAAAAGAAGGCCAAGAAATCTCAGCCAGATTCTTTGGCTGTCCAGCCTCCACCAGATGTGTCTCTAGCAGAAGGTGAAAGCTCTGTAGGCCATCTGGTGTTTATGTCCGATTCGTCTCTGTGACCCCATCAGAGGCTGTCATGTATCCTTCCTTTTGCATGACCTCTGAGGCTTTGTAGGTGTCTGCTTCTGTCATCAAGGGGAAACTACTGTTGATAATCCTGGAGGGCTATAGAGGGATTGTTCAGATTCTGGTCAGGGAAGAGGTTCTGGGTAATGTTATTGAATCTCATCAAGTGTCGGAACCTCTGGTGTTTGTTAGGGCTGACATCCCTACCAAGAGAAAGCAGAAAACTAAGAATACTTCTGTAAACCCTAAGGATCCTCAAAGGGAATGGCAGGAGTTTACTCAGGGGCTCTTTAATGTTATAATTGCCCTGAAGCTTCCCTGGGGGTTTCTGTGCCTACGTCCCCTTGGACTTCTACATCTTCTAAACGGGATAGGGAAGTCGATTCCTCAGATGAGGACTTAGATTCTAATAATGAGTCCCTGTCTTACTCTTCCCAGTTGCCTTCATCTTTGGGTTATGGTTCTGATGAAGAAGAGTCTGTGAGTCCTGAATCTCCTTTTGAGGAATTGTCCTTTGGAGACATAGTTATAATGATGGAATACTTTAAGTGGGATTCCTCTCAAGTGTCTGATATCCAGAAAAGGTATTAGGAGCTGCTTCAGGTAGTCACTCCTAAACCTTCTGCAGTACCTCCTGTATTAGCTGCTTTGTTAGACACCTGTGTAGCTGCCTCTAAGTCTCAAGATTCTCAGCCTCCTACTCTAAAGAAAATTGACAGGTTCTATAAGGTTCCTGAGGATTGTCAATTCTTATTTAAATGTCCTGCAGAACCTGCTGTGGTTGTCACTTTCCTCTGACAAGCCTTCTAAACGTTGCACTCTTCCAAGCTTCTGCATTCAGATAAGGACAGTAAGGTAAAGTAGAGAATTTGTAAGAAGGTTTATACTGCTTCTATAGTGGCCTTTCTGGCCATCAATTATCAGACCCACAAGGGCCAATAAATTATGGCCTTGATTGCCCAGGCTTGTCAGGTTATTTCTGACTTCCCCTTTCCTTTTCTGAAGCAAAATCTTCTGCTGTATCTATTTTACATTCTACCCCTCAGGTGACTCATCACTCTATCAAGTGTAGCTATGATTCTGCTGATGCATTTTCCAGATGCCTATGGGTCTGTCTTGAGGCATTATTCTTGGCTTCACCTGCAGTCTTTACATGAAAACATTAAAACCAAGTTGCTGGATGCTCCTTTAATTAATAAAATCTTTTTGGGAATGCTGCTGCTGCTATGTTTAAGTCTCTTCAGGAAAAAGATAAAGCTTTTCAGGATCTTAAACATATTTTTGTATCCCCTACCCCAAAGTTACAGAGGAACTATCCTAGTAGGGCATGCCACCAAAGGCAGAAAGGGTGGTAGGCGAGCTCCTACTGCTAAGTTTTCTCAGGTTCTTGTGGCTCAGAAGCCTCCTTTATCTGACAAGCTTGCTTCTGTTTGACTTCTTGCACCCCCACCCCTTGGACAGGTTCCCTTGCCCATTTGGCTGTCCATCTGTCTTCCAAACTGGCATATTATCACCTCATATTCTTGGGTTCTATCTATCATTTGCCGGGGTTACTTCATGGTGTGGTAGCCTCTCCGTCCTTTTTCAGGGATTCACCAACCTCCTCTGGAATAACTTCCTCATTTCTCAGATGTCCATGAGTCCCTCTTGGACCAATGAACTATTCAGCCTGTCCCTTCTTCACAAATAGGAAAGGGATTTCACTCCAAGATGTTCCTGGTCCATCAAAAGGAATGCACTTGGAGACCTGTTCTGGATCTCCCCTTGCTCAGCACCTTTCTGCAGGTGCCTTCTTTTTGGATGCTTAGTCTTACCTTTGTATTCCTATTCACTCTGTTTTCAGGAAGTGTTTACATTTCTCTATTTATTTCTGTCATTTTCAGTTTTCTGCTTTACCTTTTGGCCTTTCTATTGCCTCAAGGGTATTCACAAAATGTCTAGCTCCTGTGACTGCCTTTTGCAGGCTTCAAGGCATTCACATTTTTCCTTATCTAGATGACCTGCTGCTTCAGGCACCTTCTTTCAGTCACTTGTTACAGGAGCTGGAGTTAAATATATCTCTCCTTCAAAGTCTTGGGTTTGCTATCAGCTTTCAAATGTCTGTCACGACTCCCTCTCAGGACCATATGTATCTAGATTGCAGGATTAAGACAGTGACAATGTTGGCTTCTCTTCCACCTTCAAAAATTCTGACTTTGACAACTTTCTTTCAGTCTTTTCTTCTTGTGCCTGCTGTTCCAGCCAGAGAGTGTCTTCGAGCCCTGGGATTAATGGCCTCTTATATTCCATAGCTTCTTCTTGCCACACTGCACATGCAGAAGTTTCAATGGTACCTCAAGTCATTTTTGGCGTCAGCATTGCCACCCTCTGGATTTCAGTGTGCCTGTCCTTCTTTGTCTAAGGTGGCAATCTGAGTGGTGGATTCAGCAACTTTCCATCAACCAAAGCTTGCCCTTTCAGCCATTTCCTTCTCAAGAACTATTCTCCTGCACTTCAGGCATGGAGTGGGGGCTTCCAGTGGTCATCTGAAAGTTCAAGGTCTTTGGCTTCCCCATCAGACGTTAGACCATATCAACATCAAGGAGATGAGATGTCTGATTCTGGCCCTTCAGGTTTTTCACCCCATGCTCTCTTCAGGCCCTGTGAAGATTAACGGACAACACCACAGTGATTTGGCATGTCAACAAACAGGGAGGCACGAAGCCTTACCTTCTCTGAAAGTTGGCTCTTCAGGCCTGGGATCTGGCTCTTAGTTATCAGTTAATTCTTCAGGCAGTGCATATTCCTTCAGAGCACAATCTAGTGGCTGACACCTTGAACAGGTCCAAAACACAGGCTTACAAACGGAGGTATCACAGAGATGTGTTTCTGGGGTTCTAGGACGGAAGATCGACATGCAAAAGACCGACACCGACTTCACCGACGCGAAAACACCGACACAGAAATAACCGACACTACAAACCACGGACATTTCACAGGTAAGGGGTTAAAATTCGCTAATCAAGCCTACCATGTTCAGGTAAGGTGGCAGTGTTATGCATGTGTGAAATTTAAACCCCTTACCTGAACATGGTAGGCTTGATTAGCGAATTTTAACCCCTTACCTGTGAAATGTCCGTGGTTTGTAGTGTCGGTTATTTCTGTGTCGGTGTTTTCGCGTCAGTGAAGTCGGTGTCGGTCTTTTGCGTGTCGATCTTCCGTCCTAGAACCATTTCTGGACATAGTCCATTGGTGGGGTATTCTTCTGGTAGATCTTTTTGCTTCCCCTTTGAACAGACAGCTCTCTATTTTCTGTTTCAGAATGCCATGCCATCTGGCATGGCAAATGGATGGCCTTTCTTTTCCTTGAAAGGGAATGTTTCTCTGTGCTTTCCCTCCATTTCTTCTACTACTTCCAAGTGTCCTGCAAATGGTTCAGCTAGAATTCTTCAAAAATCTTTTCCCTTTTGGCCAAAACAGCAATGGTTACCCCTATTAATGCATCTGGCAATCATCACAAGTTACCTCACCTGTTAGACCTCCTCACACAGGACAAGAGGACGCTCATCCATCCTCACTAGTCCACTCTACAACTGACACTGTGGGTGATAAGGATTTTGATCCCTTTTAGGCACCTCTTTTCTGAGGATGTGCTCAGGGTTTCACAGGAAGCAAGAAACTCATGCAACTAAAAAGTCTTGCATGTCCAAATGGAAGAGATTTTCTGTCTGAGGCCATGTTTATAACCAGGATCCTTTTTTCCTATTTGTGTGAGTTGCCCCAATCTTGCTTGGCCTTTTCTTCTGTGCAGGCCATTTGTCAGCTATTACTGCCTGTCTGTTCTTGAATATTCCTTTGGCTTCTCACTTTGAGGTCAAAAAGTTTCTTAAAAGTGTCCTGCATCTTAGGACCCCAAGGAATCCTGTTCCTCCTCCTTTGGACCTTAATTTTATTTTAGTAAAATTGACACAGGCTCCTTTTGAACCTGCAGGTTCAGCTTCTCTGCAACATTGTACCTGGAAGACTGTCTTATTACTTGCTCTTACTAATGCTCAGAGGGTTTCTGTGCATCAAGCCCTTATGGCCATCCCTTCCTTTTTGGTTTTGCGGAGCAGCAGGGTGTCCCCTCGTACTAATCCTTCTTTTTATGCCTAAGGAGGTCAATGAGTTGTCTTTGAATTAGGCAGCTCAAATCCCATCCTTTTTTTTTTCTTCTCACTCTGCTATGGAGAGGGTGCTATGTACTTTGGATTTGCACAGACAGCTTAGGTATTACTTGGATAAAACTAAGGCTATTCATACATCTGACAAGCTTTTTGTTTCTTTTCATCCCAGGATATTGGGTTTGGCTGTTTCTAAGCAAACTGTCTCCTGCTGGATTTCTAAGACCATTTGTTTTTGTTATTCTTTTCATAACAAGTTACTATTTCCATTAGAGCACACTCCACTAGGGCTGTTGCCTCATGCTTCTTTTTTCAAGAGGTCAGACATCAGTTCTATCCTTGAAGATGCTACTTGGTCTTCAACAACCTTTACTAAGCATTATAAATTGGATATGGTTTCTAGGGCTAGAGCAGGTTTTGCTTGGGTCTGTTGATGGCTCTTCTGAGCCTTCTACCTCCCAATCCTTTTCTTGAGCTTTTGTACTCTCCCTATGTGAAGAATACTGCAACACTGAAACAGAAGGGTGTAATACAGTTGTGTAAAATCATGCCATAACAGTAGATGTCCTTCTCTTCACTGTTGCAGTATTTGCTCCCTCCCTCCACCCCCACCCTTTTTTCCTTTGAATTTTGCTTTTGTTCTTAACTGGCCAGTGGTCTGCCTTTTCCATCTGTATTTTCTCCTTGTGGATGTGCATGGCCTTATTTTTTTGTCCTATATAGACTCTCTCTTCTGGGGCAATTCCATTCTGGGTAACTGCATCTGTATGTCACTTTATGCTCTACATCCTGCATGGGTAGCATGTGTGTGATGTACTGCGCATTTAAGATCTAAAGGCTTTGGTATACTATTCAGATTTTGGGCTATCCATAGTGGGAGATCCTCCCTGTGAAGAATACTGCAACAGTGAAGAGAAGGACATCTACTGTTATGGTAAGACTTTATACAACTGTACTGTCTGTGTTATCAGTTGATACTTTATTTGCATTTTCTATGGAGATTTTGTTTATTTCTGACAATGGAATCTGAAGGTTAATGCTTATCTATGCTATTTAAAATGTTTCCATTTGATTTAAGGGCGTATTTTTTATTTTTTATCACTGTTTGGACAAGTGAACTTTACTTGGTACTGTGACTGTGCGTGCTGTTTGCTACACTATGCAGACTGTAGAACAAAGCAATATAAACTGTTTCTGCTATGTTTTATACAATTTAACCATATTTGCTGTGTGGGAACATAGTTTATATATTCTATTATTGCTGCCCTTACTAGAGTCAGTGTATTAATTTAGATGGTGTTTCCTCCCTTGATTTGATGGATCCTGATACAATAACCCCCCGTCAAATCCTGTTAAACCTAAAATGACCAAAAAGAAAAAACAACAAAAACATGCCTCAGCATATAGTTTGTGAATCAGTTGTCCCCTTAAGCTGGCCTGCAGAGCACTTACCACTTTCCCCCATCTCTCTCTGGTGAGACACCGCAGCCTTCCATGATATGGGCATCAGACACATCTTCCAAGGCTGTTCCATTATTTTTTTCAAGTACAGGAGAACCAAACCCTTTAGATGCAGGAGAGGTCCAGAATAAGAGGTTCCTGCCAGACATAATACTCTGTTTACAGATATTTTGCCCTCTTTTGTAGTATATAATAAGTAAATAAATAAATAAATAAATAAATAAATATAATAAGAAGAAAGAGAAACTTCACCACAAGACATACTTTAAAAAATGAGATTTTGAACTCTTCTTTAAGTTCTGAATTTGTGTTTGGTCCTGCTGCTACCCAGATTCTCAAAGAATAAGATGACAAAGGTTAACTGATGCATGAGGTATCTAGAATGTTTCACATTCCCAGGTCCTCCCCTAACACAGGGACACAGCTGGTCAGAAAAAATTTGGTGGCCTTCGAGATGGTTATTATATCCTGGTTATGTAATTTTTTGACAGTAAAGTGGGTGGATTGTTAAAGCAGATTTATGCATTTTTCATTGTTTTGGGGAAACTTTAGAAAAGATTCACATTCATTTTCTTTGTACTTGTGCACAAGTGAGAGTTTGCATGTGACAGCTGCAGCATTTTAAATATGTGTGTTGGAATTGAAGATGCTTAAGTCAGCTGATCAAGCAACCTGTTCTTGAATGCCCAAAGTTGTGGTCTACAAGTATATCTTGGAATCCTATTATGGTGTACATTTGAAGGGCTCCTATGGTGGTACAGTGCAGTATTTCTTTTTCACTGTTAGTGTGACCTATAACTGCTGGATTGTGGTTTCTTTGGTAGCAGTTAGCTTGCCCTACCAGGGGGTGGCTTCTCTGGATACTTGTCTATGATTTGTTTAATCAAAGTAGAACCCGAACAGTTGGATGGGGAACAGGAAATTCATCCCTGGTTTGGCACCTGTGTCTGTAATGGACACTGGCAACCTGTAAATGGTTCATCTCCCAGGCCCCTGTGTGGAAATGTTTCATCTCCCAAAACCCTGCTTTCACTCATCAAGGGTATCTGAACTTGTCAGATTTGGGATGCATGGCTAGGCTTAAAAAGGCCCTTGTATTCATTAGTCTAGTAAACACCAATGAACCTATAAACAAGGCATCCAACTTGAAATGGCACAACAAACAAAAATCCCAGCCTAACAAGAGTCAAGATACCATCAGAAAATGGCAAGAGGATAGTGCTTCCAAATGAAATAAAAGGGTCTGTTCCCAAAAATGAGCTTTTCCTTGCTAAGGAATGACTATGCCAAGACTCAGGGCATCTTGTCACTTCCTCCTGTCCCTCCTCTCTTTGCACCCTCCCCAGGTTTTAATTCAGCCCAGTAGCCTGGCCACAAATAGTCTCAGACAAGTGGGTGCTGAGAATAATTCAGTGAGGATAGTCTTGACAGTGGACAGAAAATTATTTTCCCTTCAGGGGAAATCCCCCCACACCCTCCAGGTCAGACATACTTGTTCTCTTCTGTACTCCTTCACAAGTTACAAGTAGGGGTTGTAGAACCAGTTCCTGCACCACAAAAAGGAAAGAGATTTCACACCAGAATCTTTTTGGTACCCACAAAGGAATTATCATGGAGAATAGTGTTAAATTTGGTGTAACTAAATACTTTTCTGAAAATACCCAGATTCAAAATGCTCCCCCTGAAGACAGTCCAACCCCTTCTTCCAGACCACTGTTTCATGGTGATTTTGCATCTGAAGAATGCTTATCTTCACATGCCCTTTGTTCCCAACTTCAAGTTGAACCTACAATTGTCCTGTCTGCCAGCCTTGCAAAGAATTGTATTAATTGGGTTTATGATGGACACAGAAAAAAAGTATGGCCTTTCTACCAGAAGACATTGTCCTGACTGTTTTTTTTTTTATGAAAAACATCTTTATTAGATTTTCACATATGACATAGGCAATCTTACATTTATTTAAATGAAAAACAAACATTGGCACCACTTTAGTTGCAAACATTATGTATCATAGACACCATTAAGACAACTGTAGTTAAACATTATACATCACTTATAATCTAACTAGTCATTGTCAGATAAACATTATACAGCTCTTTCATATCCTACCTTCTTTTAAACCTCGTTCCTTCTCTGCATATATTGTTCCCGCAATTGCCATTTTTCCTGTGTAATGTGCTCCTTCCCTTTTCTAAAGATCGCAATTCCAATTGTTTTATCTCTGTTACTATATTCACTACTTCTAGTAAAGTTAGTTTAGACTTTGATTTCCATTTTCTAGTAATTGCTTTTTTGGCAGCCACCATAATTAGACTCAACAAGGCTTTACTATGTCTAGGCAATTCCAATTCTGTATCCTAGCTAAAAAAAAAAAAACATTTCCCCAGTCACTCCAATATGTCCAGCCAGCATCCCCAACAGAGTGGTCCTCAGAGAATCATTAAAGTCTGCCAACTCATTACACTCCCAAAACACATGTTCCCAACAGCCTCTTTCTTCCCCATAACACCGCCAACATTTGCTATCTACCTGAGAAAAAAATTCTTTGGAGTTTACTTGGGGTATAAAAATACCTATGTAAACACTTCTAGACAAAGGTCCTAAATCTTGCAGACTTTGTTGCATATTTGGGAGATATACATATATCCCCCATTCTCTCTTTGTGAATTGCTTATCCAGTCTCTCTTCCTAATCCTTTCTAAGTTCCTCTGATTGATTCATGCAGTTATCTTGTAATATTTTATATGCTCTACTAATTATTCCTTTTTTAATGGCAGCTTCTGTTCTAGATTCTATTAAGAACTCTACCAGTGCTGGTCTTTTATTTTAAGATCCCCCCACACACACATTTCTTTCTCTTTACCTAAACTCTGACATTGTCCTGACTGTTAAGAACATTTTCATGGATTTCTTCCTTCAAGAAGTTGGCTCCACATGAGAATTTCTCAGAATTGTGGGCCTTAAGGCATCACTGATCCTCATGACATAATAGACTAGACACCACATGAGAAAGATTTAATGGTACATAAAAAATGTTGGTCCCAGCACCTGCTTCCCTTGGAGTTCCAGGTGCTGGATTTTGTGAAACTAGAGTTACAGTGGTGGAGGAATCAGATGTCTCTTATTTTTTTCCACACACAAAAAAAATGGACTCATCATATTTTGTATGGGGAACAGTGTGCAGGGGAGTTCAGGTGTAAGGCAAATGGGGTCATTTGGACATTACAAAGCACATAAACATCAAAGAAATTTTAGCAGTGATTCAGAACTTTAAAGTTCTTCACCATGGTCTCTAGATCCCATTTTATTGGTCACAGAGAGCACCACAGTCATGTGGTACCTGAACAAATGAGGTACAAGTTCATATCCTCTTTGCCTGTTGGCAGTGATGGCCTGGAAGCTAGCCTTGCAGCATACTCTAATATTTCAGGCCTCATACATCCCAACAGAGCAAAACATAGTTGTACTTAGACTAAGCAGTTGCCGACCAGACCTTCATGAGTGGGAACTCTGGGCAGAGGTCTGCCTGCATTTGGTCCAGATGTGGGAAATATTTCAAATAGATCTGTTTACCTCATTTTAAAATAAGCAGTTGGAAAAAGTTCTGTTTGAGAAATCCTTGTAGCCATGCTTGGAGGACAGAAGCAATCTCATTCCATTGGAGAGGAATGTTTCTTTCTGCATTTCAAACCTTCCGAAAGAGAATTGAGGTACTTTGGAAGATTCAGAAAGAAATACCAAAGATCATTGTAGTGCCCCTTTTTGGTCCTGGCAGAGTTGGCTGCTCTCCATGTTAATGGAATTGGCCAATGGCAATCATCAAAAGCTTCCTGGCATGTTAGATCTGCTCGTACAGTGTCAGGGGTGACTGGTGCACCCCATCTTAGAACAAATGCAACTGACAGCCTGGATGATTCTTTCTTGATACCTATTAGGCACTTGTTCCATGAGGATTTGCAGCAGATATTGAAAGAGGCAAGAACATCTGCAACTAGAAAATCTCACATTTACAGGCAGAATAGTTTTTTTAAGAGGTACATAAGCGATATGGAGGGCCCTGTGCGCGATCTACTCATCTGGTTTTGAAATATTTGTGTGAGCTACTGAATGATGGCTTATCTTATGCATCTGTCAAGGTGCATCTTGCAGACATCTCAGCTTGTCTGTCAGTGGATCCTCCTGCTTCATCTCTGTCTGTTGTAAAATTGAGACCTCATTGAAAGTAAATTCCTCATCCTGGGATCTCAGATTTGTTCTTTGAAAAATTTACCTTATCTTCTTTTGAACCTGCCTTTCAGACTGATTTAAAGTTAATCATTTGAAAAACGGTTTTGTTTATTGCTCTGGCATCTGCAAGGTGAGTCTCTAAGGTGCAAGATCTCATGGTGGGTCATTCTTCTCTGGTTTTACACACTAATCTGTCTTTCATGCCAAAGGTCTTTGTGAATTTTCCCTGAATCAAACCATCAATCTGCCAGTTTTCTTTCCGGAACCTGAAAAGAAGAGAGAAAAGATTCTTCATCTCTTGAATGTGCAAGGCAGCTCAGGTACTACTGACAGAACTAAGCACTTCAGCAAAGCAGAACAGCTGTTTTTTTTCCTGCTCTGGAGAAAAGAAGGGTCACCCTGTACCAAAGTTAACAATTGCTCTGAGGTTGTCCAATGCTATTGTTTTCTGTTACTCCCACCATTGTAAATCTATTCCAGACAAGGCAAAGACACATTCTGCCAGAGCCTTATCCTGTTTGGTGGTATAGTGGAAAGGAGTGGACTCTAAAAACATTCTTGAGGCAGCAGCTTAATTCTGTTTTCATACCTTTACAAAACACTGCAAACTGGATTCTTTCTCAGGTTCTAGAGAAGGCTTTATGAAGACCATTTTCCAGGGGGTCCTGAATCCTTATCCTTCCTCAACTCCCAAATAGGGTAAGCTTTGGGAATCTACCCATATTCCACTGAGGCATTGTGAATAATGAATGTAGTGCAGTTACATAAGTCCTACTTACCTGTACCAGCAGATGTTTCAATTCCGCAGTGCCTCAGTTGCAGCACCCATCCACCATCCCCCTTATCTGAATATAGTTTGATTGTGTCCAGTCTTGTTGTGTTGTTGGTTGGCTTTGGTTATTTGTTTTAGTATTTTGTGGCTGCAATTTGGTTGGTTTCTGACAATTCTTGCTTCTGGTCCTTCATAGTTCATTGTGTTTAGCGCTAAAAGCCTGAATAAGGGCCTGTTTTCATTATATTGATCACTGCTGCAGTAGACTTAGCTATATGGGTTATATTCTGTCAAGAATTTAACAGCTGGCCAGCTTACAAAACTTCAGGGCACCTTCCATGCACCCAAACTGGCAGTCAGTTCGAGCTGAGCTGACTAAAAAGACAAGTGTGGATGCCAAGCCCATCACGGATTTCATGTCAAAAGAGGGAGGGAGGCTGAGCCCTGTAAGACAAAGCTAGGAACAATAAAAAATATGTATTCACACCCTAGCATAAGCAACACACATTGAGTATGCTTTCTCCCTCATTTTTAGATTAAAGAAAGAAAACAGGGAGGTGGATAGTTTGGCTTAAAATAAAGTCAGATACCCCTTTAGGCAAAAAAGGTGAATTACCTCTCATAGAAGCCCTGCCTCGTGGAAGACCACTTAGGGTTGACTCACCATAAGAGCTTGCAACTCAGCTATTCTTTTTATAGAAGTCTGAGCAATAAGTAAAACTGTTTTTTATGTTAAGGACTTCAAGTTAGCCAGGTTAACTGGTTCAAATGGATTAAGTATTAGTTTATCTAACACAAAACTAAGATTCCAAAGAAGGGCCACCAGTTTTCTTAGAGTTCTCTTATGCAAAACACCTTTCAAAATCATTTTTACACGAGAATGTGTTGAATGAGGAGGATCCATGGACAGACATTCTAAAATTCCTGAAAAAGTAACCTTGATGGAGGAATAAAAAAGGCTGCAGGATTGTAACTCACACAAATATTGTAAAACCAGAGAACAACTGGCCCTGAGTGGGTGCTGGTTATGTTGCTAGCACCAGCAAGAAATCCTTTTACATTTGCTAATATAACATTTTCTAGTAACAGGCTTTTTGCTCATTAGTACCTGCTGCATGCCCTAAGTAAACAAGTGCCTAAAGGAATTAAGACCCTATCGTCCAGGCTGTCAGTTGAAGCTGACTGGGATCAGGATGTTCTTGTGTGAGTGCATCCAGTCTCTGAGAAAGCTTGTGGTAATTACCCCTGGCCATTTCCAATAGAAAGGTGAACCACTGTTGCCTGGGTCAGAAGCGTCACCACAATGATCTTGGAGGATTTCTTCTAAATCTTCAGAAGTACCCTGGATATCAGTTGACAGCATGAAAAAGAATGTAGGAACATTCCTATATAAGGAAAAGAAAAGGCACCTGTCTTCCATGTGTTTTTACATGGCATCCTAGAACAGAAACTTGCCAGCAGATTGTTCAGAGAGGAGGCAAATAGGTGCATTTGATGAACTCTCCAAAGCAGGATCAAATCTCGGAAGGCCCCGCACCCCCCACCCTGATCTAGTTTCCATTTGTGAAGTTCTTCCCTTGTCCTACTATACAAGTATAACTGGTAAACTCTTTACCACAAACTATTTTTATAGTGGTAGTATTCTTTGGGTTCTAGGTCATAAACTGAATGTTGTAAGTCACAGTAAATATGGCAACTATTAAGTTCATAATATTTTGTAAACAACTTGCAATATCTTAGCAACCACTCAAGTTATATGCATACATGCAGCAGCATTTTGTTCATCCAGCTGAGAGCTTTCACGAGGCTAAGAAGGTCTCCCTGTGTTACTTGTTTCTTGAGATATTTAGAAAAAAAAACATGACATTTATGACAACATAAATAAATATTATATATACAACCATGAATATTTCTTTACCTGCACTAAACAGATATCAGCTATCAACACAGTTGGTTTGTCATTATATAAGCTTTAAAATGAAGTAATACTTTGTGGCATGGTTTTAGAATTGTTGATGTAAATATGAACATGCAGTATTTAAAGCCTAGAGGCGTCAGTACAATGTAACTGCATAAGCACCTGGAGGCATCAGTTGGCTGTAATGAGTTAAGAAATACCCAAAGTCTGGATGAGTAGGGATGTAATAATAAGCATTTTTTAAATCTAATGTTACAAGGAAACTTGAATGGGGAAGAAGAGGTAACAGGTTGTGAAGTGACATCACTTTGAACTTGAGCTCTATCACAAACAGGTTTAGGAAAGAACCAGAACTGGTGTCTAAGAATTTTCTTTCTTTGGCACTACAATCTTCCTTGAATTAAAAACCTTTCCCCACCTGGGAAGGATGAACTGATTCTAATACTCCCTGGGAGGGCATGTGATGAAGGACAGGTGGAAATAAAAGAGTTTGGTCTGGTGGATGACAGATTACCTCCTGGAAAGGAGGAGTTTCCTCCTATTGCCATTTGTAATCTTGATGACTGATCTTCAGAAATATTTGTCTGAAACTATCTGTTGCCACAAGGTGGGGATTCAGACTTTATGCAATGGAAAGGGTGGGGTGGGAGGTTGGCAAGGTCCTTTGAATAGTCATTCTGACTTGTAGGACTGTTCTTGGTTATGTGGGATTCCCATTTTTTTAAATGTCTGTTTACCTGCACTTTGTTGAGACAATTTATTTATTTATTTATTTTGCCAAAACTGGATGAGGGGTTAGAAAATCTCTTTGAAAATTTGGAAAAGGAGGGCTGAAAAATCTTGAAGATTCCCTGTATCAACTTACTCCGTTCATGACATTTTTTATGCAGGAGTAATCAAATACTAAATCTTTAGACATAGGAGGATTTAAAAATCTCATTTATAACATCATCTGGGAGGTTCTGGGAATGCAACCAAACCTCCGCAAAGCAGTACCAAAACAGTACTTGTGCTGGCCATAACTCTGGTAAACAATGAATAGTGACTTGTTCAACCAAAGAAGCTAAACTATTTACAACAGATGTTTCTTCACAAGAAGAAACTGCAGGCAAAACTTTCCTAATGCTATCACTAATGCTATTGCAATTAGTCAGAAGAATGTTAACGTATGAGCCTGAAAAAATCAAAGTTGCTGAATAATATACTTTTGCCATACTTATGAATAACCTACCCATCCTTATCAGAAAAAGTAGGATTGAAATTAACTAAATGTTTAGCTTCAGAAGGATTAACTAAAGGGTTAACTAAAGCTATAGCTTCTGGATCAGGCTTGGGAAGAGTGTATAAAAACTTAATAGATGGAGAAATTGCATACATTATATCTGTTTTTAGGGGAAGCTGGTTGACTATCAGGAAAATTGCAAGAAGTGATACACACACATCCTACAAAGCTGACAGAAATGGAAGAATGGGTGAAGGTTCAGGAAATTCTTTCTGTAACAGCTCAAAGTATTTTCTGATGGACTGAGAAACATCAGTGTTCTCCCACTGAAAACATTGGCACAATCTGACAATAATCTTGGAGAAAGAGAAACCCCATCTGGAAATAATCTTGGAGAAAGAGAAACCCGTAGAGGGAGAATCAGAAACCGAGCTCCCGTCCAAGTCTGAATCGGACAACTGAGCAGAAAACCTTGTATCTGTCTCTTTGTCTTCCTGTCCAGACTCTGAATCTTGAATCTCTTCAGAAAAATAGATACCATTCTTTCTTTTACCCGGAGCTAGCTTACAGGAAAGATCAATAGCCTGAATTAAACCCTGAGCCAGACCCAGTAAACTACTCCACTGTAAGAAAATTTGAGGAGGAATAGATGCATATTTAAATTTCTGTTTCTTTTTGAGAAGAAAAATGGGGACAAAAATTTTATTAATGGTAGCAGCAGCTTCCACAGGGATGGGCACAGCATTCTGATAAAACAGGGACGTCTTCCCTGTTCCCTTTCCTAGGACCAACAAGAGTGGCTCTCCCTTGCCCACTGAGGGAACTCCTACATATGTAGAGGACATGGCTAACCCCCAGTCCATAATGGTTGTAGGTGCTATACCAGAGGGATCCAGGGTAAAAGATTAATGGTCTGAGGAACAAGTAATGGCAACAGCAGAGCCACCCACCTGCAGCTGAGCATATTACTAGCTTGAAGTGGTGGCAAAGGCTATTTGCTTAACTTTTTATATATTTGTGGTTAGAAAATGGACTGACTTTGGGATTAGTAGTTTGTTCCATAGTCAAGCCAAAAATGGTAGCTCTTTGGCTTGACTTGAAACAAGCAGCAAAAGCTGGTAAAATTCAAAGTCTTTAAAAGTTATTTTTTCACACAAAAACACAGTAAAAATCACTCTAAAACACTTTTCCAGCCCCAAAAATAAAATCAACACAATTTCTCCACAGAAGAAATGATTTTCAATTATTTTGATCAACTTATAAACTGAGAAGGAAAAGAAAAGTGCTCTCTTTTAAAAGTGCAGTACAGTCCTGTGACAGTCCTTCTAGTTTCAAAATAACTATAGCTATGGCTAGAGTAGCAGTGATTATTTGGACATCTACTGTTTTGATATGTATGCTTACACAATTGCACTTTCTTTGATAATGGTTAGACTTCCTGTGGTAGACGGGGGTAGCCAATCTCCTATCTCAGGGAGTCAAAGTCATGGATTCTGAGCTCTCAAAAGTCGCCAGTGTAGGTGTTTGTGCAAACACAGAACATATACGCCACTGAGGCAGTGTGAAATTCGAGCATCTACAGTTACAGATGTTTGACAAATAGAATTCACCAATCCAGACTCCACCCATATTCTATCTAAAACCTGCCTTCCTTTGCTTCAACATGGAAATTTGCAATATTTTTGCTTTGGTCACCCTATTTATTCTAGCTTCTCTAATAACATTAAATCCATTTATAATCTACCACTATACCTCCCCTACAAACTCAAATACTATACTATTCACTTAGCCATCATTCTCCCAAAGCATCTCACATGAACTCTTCTACTCTTCCCTCTAATACTTATTCTCTGATAAATACCTTCACAAATATAACACCTTCAGAATGCCACTTAAAGTACTTCTAATTAAGTCTCTTACACAGCGGTAGCGTTGTTGCCTCACAGCAACAGGTTCTCCTGTTCAATTCTCAGCTGGAGCACCTTCTATGTGGAGTCTGCATGTCCTCCCCACGGTCGAGTGGCATTCAAAAGACATGCGTAGAATGGGCGTCCCTTCGCTGAAGGTTGGGTATAGAGCTGGCACCTCAGCACCCATAAAAAATCTTCTGCCAATCATTAGCGGACAGGAGTTCCGATGTGGCGACCCCTAACCGGGAAAAACCGAAAGAAGAACAAACAAACACAAAATGATCCTTCAAAACACAAAATATTTAAAAAAATGATCATCATTTATTAAAATTTTAAATCATTATCACTATTTGGTGACCTTCACTCCACCCCGGGCCCAAACCAGACAAACCACCCCTATAATACCACTTTGGCCAATATAAACGTATCTGTTCTTCCCTTTCTAAACAATAGCTCTAGCATTCTGTTATTAAATGCAAACCTAAGAAGACTTACAAATAAAATTCATGACCTACACACTTATATTACTCAGTACACTCCTAACAAACTCAATACTGCTGAAACTTGGTTAAAAAACAGAAGTAACAAATCAATAAATCCTACCTCCTGGCTACAATATCCTCAGATGTGATAAACAAAATGACAGAGCATGGGGAGTTGCTATTATAGTTAAAAACTCAGTAGACATTATACCCTGTCCTAATAACATTCCCCACTCCTGTAATGTAACCTGTCTTCCATCAATAAAGAAACGTTTTCGGAGACACTGCAAAAATGTAACTGGACACCTTTAAAAATCATGCCACTTAATGATGCTTTTACATATTTCAACTCTGCTTTTCTTGATATATTAAAATAGCAAACCCCATCTATTTCAAAAAGAATAAAATCAAACCTCGCCCCATGGCTAACTAGAGATACCAAGAAACTTTTACAAGAACACAAGGCATGAAAAACCTGGCTACCAAACAAACCCAAACAGCTCTCAAAAAATATTGTCAGTTAAGAGACATAGCAAAGTGACAAATAAAAAATGATAAACAAAGCTCCTACTTCATCCTATAACAAAGACACCATAATAACCCCAAACTATTCTAGAAATCTATTAATAAACTACTCAAACCAGGGCAGGCCACCATGCCAAACTATCCTCAAGCTACTTAAAAGCAGCCTTTTGGATCTAATTCTTCCTTAATTTGCTGATACACAGAACAACCTATTCTTCTTCTTCCAACTAGCACCCATGTTTTCTATGAAAAGACACTAAGAAAAATTAAATAGCTGCTGATAACCTGCCCTCAGAATACCTTGCTATGGCAGCAAATGCACTGGCATATCCTATGTCCATTCTCATTAATCACTCCTTAAATGAAAGTATAGTCCCTAATATCTGGAAATTATCCTACATTATTCTTGTACATAATTGTGGTATTGCCACTGATTTTTCTAACCATACACCAACAGACATTATTTCCCCATTGGCCAAGATTCATGGAAGATTTATACATGCACGAAGCATGAATTACCTTAACTCTAACAATTTCATCACAAATACACAACATGGCTTTACACCTAAAGACAGTACCACAACTGCCCTTCTTAGCTTTAACAGCAATGTCATTATGGTATGGAATAAAGTGCAACATGTTTCAAACATTGTAGACATATGTAAAGCTTTTGGCACTGTTCCAAATCAACAAATAATGAACTCTCCACACGTCACCACTCTCAAGCCATAATAACCTGGTTTCATAACAATCACTTTGACAGACAACAAGCAGTCAAGTGGAAACAATCCTACTAAGCCATCCTTCCTTCCACTAACTGTAGGAGTACCACAAGATTCCATACTTGGTCCTCTTTATACAAGGCTTCCAAAAATGTCTCAATTATTCAATGTGCAGGTGATTCAAAGCTCTGCCTCCCCCCTCTCATTATTACAAAAAATTACACAACACTGTTTCTCTTCTGTTGAAAATTGGCTTTCTAACTTTTGGTTATTCTCAACCCTAACAAACCAAAACTCATGTTCTTCACACCTAAAATTAGCCCTGAACTTAAAACAATCCTTTACCATCACCTCTAGTAGAAACACTGTACTAGAAGTAGTATCCAGACCTAAGTTGTTTGGTATTATAATAGATGATAACTTGAAATATGATTACCATATAGCTCATTCAGTAAAAAAAACAGTAAAATTTGGGACATTTATAGAATTAAATACTACCTTACAAATATTACAAGAAAACACTTAGCAACTGCTTATCTTCTACCTTCACTACTGTATGCTTCCCTCATACTTACCAACCTTAAATCTAACCTATTATCAAAACTAATTTGATGTTATAATAAAATCACAAAAATTGCTGTTAATTGTTTATTTGTCTTCTCCTCTGTCAATACTCCTGTGTTGTTGTATCAAATCTAACATGTTTATATTTTTGTTCCATGTATTCATATGAAAATCTATGGATAGTTGTATATCTTTTTTAAATTGTATCTGTATGTTGAAGCCTTTTTCTCCAGGGCTGTTCTGAAAAATGGTATGCTAGTCATCCCAGTTGGGCTATCCTGGTAAACAAATGTTAAAATAAATGAATACAGGTAAGTAGGACTTATGCAACTGTATTTTCTGATTGAGTGTGTTTTGCTTGACAGCCAGTTAGCAATCCAGTATCCTGTTAACTACAGAGGGTTTAGTGTTGTGAACATATTTATGATGCCAGAGTTGGGATTAAATGCAAAGTCCGTATAAGCAGTGTAGATGAGTAGTCTTTCATCCATTTTGGCTCAGTCCAGATAAGCTATGTGAATAGGAAGTCCTTCATCTAGGGTTTTTATGTCTGTTTTGAAGAAGGTAACTAGAGTAAGAAGGTGTAATTTACTTTTGATAAAGCAGAACTGCAAAAGATTTAGATTACAGATCCTGTATGTGCTAATTAATTTTTCAATAAGTCATTATATGGCTTTAAAGTTAAAGCTAGTAAGACTGATGAGCCAGTTGTTACCTGGGTCTATTCAGGGTCTGCCCTTATGGCATGGGCTTACTATAGGTTTTCTCCATTCTTCAGGTTCATATGTTTTGCAGAGACTTTGATTGAAGATGCTAAGAGATGATTGGCTAGTTGATACTTTAAGCTTAGCAGTTAGCAGCGAGGTAGGTTTTCTGGCCTAGTGTTAGTGTTAATTTTGTTTGGGGGTGTTAAGAATTGGTTTGTATTGTTGGTTGGAGGAGGATTGGCCTTTGCTGGTGTGCTGAGACTTAGGGTATAGCAAAAAGAGTGAAATCTGAGTTGGAAGTATTAGCTATGATGTTAGCTAAGCATTATGGGTCAGTGTGGGCAGCACCAATGCAATCAGAGCACTGTAGGGTAAGATTTCACAAATATAGCTAAAAAAACCTTACAGTTGTCTTTGGTATTGGTGGCTATCTTGTGACTAAAGGCAGCCTTGGTGATTCACATAGTATTCTTGAATTCCAGATCTAAGATGAGCAAAATTTATATATGGCTAGAAGCTTTTGTTTTTTGTTGTATAATCTGTTGATTTTATTATCTCACCAGATTGGATGTTTGATGCATTTATTGTTTTAGTTATGACACAAGGGAGCAGTCCCCATGTAAAGGGCATTGCAGTAGTACAGTCTGAAGCTGACCAACTCATGAACAATAATATGCGTGAGTTATTAGGTGCTTAATCCTGGAGATTTTTTTAAATGGGAAAAAGATTCTCCACTACTGTCATTACTTGTTCTCAAAATGATAGACACGTGTCAAGAATATTACTAAGTTTCCACACCTTGCTATCAAATTCAAAAGTGCCACCAACATATAACATATAATTTGATAATGCTGTGATGGAGGACTCTCTCGGGGCTACATGAACAACCATGGCGTCTGTCTTTGTGGTGTTTAGTTTTAATCAATTTTCCATTAGCTAAGTTTGTATGGCTTCAAGGACATCAGCCAGAGAATAGATACAAGTCAGCTCTTCTTACAGGAAGGAGAAATATAGGGGGTACACTAAGCACCTTATTCTCAACAGATCTCCAATAAGAAACATACAGTATATGCAATGAATAATACATGGCTCACAACAGAATCCTGTGGTATTCCACCTTCAATATTCCTGAATAGACCCTATGAATATGGTTAGACAGCTAAGAAATAAATCAGTCAAGGACCATAGCACAGATACCACAATAATACTGCAAGTGTTCTGTCAAGATGCCATATTCCCCTGTGTCAAATGATGCATAGAAATCTAGGAGGACCAACACTGTATAGTGTTCATTGTTGTCTTGTCATTAGGAGATCATTTAGTATTGTTATAAGAGCAGTTTCAGTGCTGCTGCAAGTGTGGTGGTGTGACTGGAATGTAATCAGGAGTTTAACTTTAGATTATATCTCTAGTTGCTTAGAAACAACTTCTCAATAACCTTTCCCAAAAAGGAAGCATTAGCGATTGGGCCATAGTTATTTTAATTGCTTATAATCTAAAGATGATTTCTTTAGCATTGGGATAACCAATGCCTCATTCAGTGCTAAAGGAAAAAAAAAAAGAACCTTCAGTGAAGTAACCAAGATCTGTTAAATTACTGGATCTAGTACATCAAAACTGGTCATTACTCCCCAGAAGAACATTTGTCCAGCCCATATTTTTTTTTTTTTAACAAATAAACATCTTTATTGAACTATCACTTATGACATAGACAATCTCACATTCATATAAATGAAAATAAAACATATTGACATATTTTTGGTTGCAAACATTATACATCAATTGTAATCTTTAAAGTCATTGTCAGTCAACCATTACATTGCACATTCATTTCCTACCTTCCCTTAAATTCAATTCATCCTCCAAAACATTATTCTGCATATATTGTTCCCACAGTTTGTATTTTTTTCTATGTAATTTGCTCCTACCATTTTCTAAAGATCCTACTTCCTGTTCTTTTATCTCTCGTTACTATATTCACTACTTCTAGTATGGTTGGTTTAGACTTTGATTCAGATTTTCTAGTAATTGCTTTTTTTGGCAGCCACCATCATTAAAGTCAACAAGACTTACTATGTCTAGGCAATTTCAATTCTGTATCCCAGCTCAAAAAGTAATTTCCTTGGTTACACCCATTTGCTCACCCAATATTTTTGAGAGAGTATTCTGCAGGGAATTTTTATAGTCTGCCAACTCATTACACTCCCAAAAATATGCTCTCAGTTACCTTTTTCTTCATCATTACACCTACAACATTTGCAATCTGCCTGAGGAAAAATTCTTCTGAGTCAACTTGGGGTATAAAAATGCTCATTCACACACTTCCAAGGAAAGATCTTAAATCTTCTGCACTTTGCTACATATTTAGGAGCCATGCATATATCATCACATTGTTTCTTTGTGAATTTCTTTATCTAATCTGTTTTCACAATCCTTCTAACCTCCCCTGATTGATTCCTATACTTATCATGCATTATTTTACATGTCCTTCTAATTATCGATCTGATGTTGTCAGTCTTCACTTAATCCTTGACTGTGGGCTTGGTTCCAAATCTTGGAACCAACTCGGGCATTTACTTCAGCTCGTGCCCTCCAAACTCTCAAGCTAGGCTCTACCCATAATGCTCCTCTGTAAATTACCTCAGATCTCGTTTGCCATTTCATGTGTCAGATGTATTTCTACTGATCTCAAGCTTTGGCTATATTTCAGTGACTTTTTCTTAAAAATTTTACTTCAGATTTCTCTCTCAGGCTATTTACCTCTAGCATAATTCTTTTTCTATCTGCTCCTCTCTTTTCTCCGCTCCCTACAGTCTGTGTGTGCATAAGTGTCCTTGTTATTTATTTCTCTTCTATTGTTGGTAGTTTCAAAGTACCATTGTTGGTACTCTCTCTTTTCCCCTTTTTACCTTTCAAGGTATTCTCTATACCATAGTTGGTATTTCTTTTCTTTTAATCCTTTCTATTAAAAAAAAAAAAACAACTTTCTTTTATCACTGTATGACTGTGTGACTGATATGGAAGGGAAAGTAGATTCACCTGTTAAATCTAAGGGCACCTCAGGTTTTAAAAGGTGTGAGAAGTGTCAGGCCAATAATGCCTCATTCAGATGCACATAGTTTGTGTGTACTCCCTAGGGAAAGTTCATTTACAAGATAGTTGCTCAATTTTTCAAGGTTTCTATACGAGAACGCTCACAGAATGTAAAAACAAATTAGTCTTAAAAGGACTTCTAAAAGTTTGACAAGGCCATTTCTCGGTCAGAGACTGAAGCCAGCTCATCTTCAGCCTCTTCTAGGAAATGTCCTTCTTTTGTTCCCAGTGGTTTGGAACCAACAAAAAAGGCACCAAAACATTCCTCAGAGCTGACGACTTCCCCGGCACCGAAATCAAGAACCTTTAGAGTCGACATTGGCTTTCTTGACTCTGTTGGCACCAGACAAGCCAAAATTTATCTCGGTACCTAGATCTAGGTGCTCTCCATCTATTGATCTTCATATAGACAGAGCACCTAGCCCCTTCCTCAATGTTAGACCCCTAGGTCTCCATCTACAGCATTGGTTTGATCCACTAAGAGTCTCTCTGAGGCCAACATCATGACACAGGTGGATCAGCTCCTAGTGGTGAGGGGATTGTCTGTGGTTCGTACCCAATCTGACATTAGAACCTCTTTATCTATGACACTGCCATTTCCTCCTCCAACTCCTATTGAGACTTTGGAGCCTTCGGTTCTAACACTCCTGGCATTGACTGCCTCAGTTCCAGTAGCAACTTTGTCTCCGGCACCAAGAGCCACCTTAAGTTCCTCCCTTCAGCATCGGAGGTCTCCCAGGGTCGATCTTCTCTGGTCGGGTCTGAGGTGCATGGACTGGTTTCCTTAACTTTGGAGCCATCCATGTCCCTTGGTGCTTCGGCCTTTGTAGGATCAATCTAGGCTTTTGTTTCAAAGGTCACCTCCTTGGTGTGGGGTGTGACCCCGGTTCCAGGCTCCCATCCCTCTATGGGGGGGGGCAACCTTCTGAATCATGGAAAAGGCTTTGTCCAGAGGGGACTCATAGTCTTTGCCATCCCTGTCGGGACAAATTTCCACATCTCCTCAACCTGAGCTGGCATCCCTCTCATCCCCAGGACAGAGGGCACAAAACTCCCAAAAAAGACCTACTTTGGTGGTTTCTTCTTTGGACACTTCCCCGGAACATCCCCTTAAGGAACTGCCTGTGAAGAAGAAGTGCAAGTGGAAGCACTAAGACTTCCCGGAAGAGTCTTTCAGAGAAGATACAGCTTTTGATGAAAGGGAAGGTTCCCCCATGTCACCCCCTGATGATGTTTCCTTTGGGGACATCCTAGAAATCCTGAAACAGAGGGGTGGCTGGTTTTCCATCCAGCCTTCCTTGGAGGAGTCAGTATATTTGAAGGCTTTTTGTGCCCAACCCTCTACCTCTTGGATCTCTCCACCCAATGATGATCTTATTAAACTGATCACTCAGCGGGCATGAATGATGCCCGACTCCATCTAGCCAGTCACCAAGAGGCCTGATTGAATCCTCTCAGCCCCTAAGGATGAGCCACAATAGTCCAAAGGTATACTGAAGAATGTTTGACTATCCATCCTCATAACAAGGAGTCTAGGACTTTAGATAGGTTTGGGAAGCACGTTTTTGCTTCAATGACCTTTGCTCTCATGTTCTTAAATTATATGGCACACTTTACAAGGTTACAGAGGGATCTGATCAAGGAGCTCTTGGGTACCCTCTCAGGAGCAGTGGCTGAAGGGGTACAGGACAAAGTCACCTCTCAACTAGCAACCCTTGATGCAATTTCTAACTCTTCCATGAGGCTGATTTCTCACATGGCTGAAGGGATGACTAGAGCAGCGGGTTCAGGCATAACAATTAGAAGGTGCTCCTGTATGCGCTTTTGTGACTTTGCAGAGCCATTTAAAGCGTCATTTGTCAACACTCCATTTGACAGATCTACTCTTTTTGGTTCCAAGGTAAAAGACACACTAGCCAGATGTGAAAAATATGGCAAGACCCTTTCTGCCATAGGTGTATGTTTCTCCACTCCTCAGTGGCCTTACTCTAGGAACCAAAGAAGTGGGAGACTATGGTTTAAAGAATCCAAAGGGCCTTTTCAGGATTCATGTGGCAAAGACTTTCCCCTGGAGCAGAGGGGGAAGTAATGGAAGATGCCACCACAGAGGCAGAAATGGACTGCAAAGCCAGGGGTCCAGAGAATCTTTCTCTGGTACTTCCTATCAACACTCCTAAATGGGGGCCCAATTGCCCTCCTTTGGAGGCAGTCGGGGGTGAATTTATCTGCGTCAATCCACCTGGCAACTATTAACTATGGACAAATGGGTCCAGAGAATAATATCCAGAGGTTACAAAATCCCCCTTTCATTACCCCCAGTCACCCAGAAAAAACTCCTGGACATCCCACCCAGTCACAGGGAAGCAGCAGTCCTAGAAATTCAAAAACTGTTTGACAAAGGAGTCATCCAAAAAGTCCCACAAGACCAAACAGGATCTGGGTTTTACTCAAGGTTCTTTTTAGGGCACAAAAAAACAGGGGACTGGAGACCCATCTTGGATCTCAGCCAGTTCAACAAGGCAGTTCAGTGAACCAAATTCTGGATAGTCTTGGTACAGTCGATACCTCTATTCTTGGAAAAAGGTGACTGGATGTGCTCTAAAGACCTACAAGACATGTATTACCATAAAAAAATGGACAAATCCTCCAGGAGGTTCCTGCACTTCCAGCTGGGAGCCAGTCATTTCCAATTCAGATCACTGCCCTTTGGACTCACCACAGCCCCCAGTGTGTTCACCAAATGCATGGCAGTGGTTGTAGCTCATCTCAGGCTGGAGGACTTTCGAGTTTTTCCATACCTTAGACTGACTCCTCACTGCTACCACCAGGTGTCAATTAGAACAGGCAAGAGATTACACTCTGTACCTCTGTGCACCTCTAGGTGTAACAATAAATTGTGAAAAGTTAAGATTACAACCTTCTCAGCAGTTTGATTTCATCGTAGCCCGCTTAGACACTGTTACAGGAATTGCTTCTCTTCATCCAGAAAGACTACAATGCATCAAATCCCAAGTAAGACAAATTCTAAGAAACAAAAGACTCCCAGCAAAATTAGTCCTAAAAGCATTAGGCTTGATGGCAGTGGCAATAACTCTTGTCCCCTTGGAAAGACATGACATGTGAATCCTGCAGTGGTTACTTGCATCCCAGTGGTCTCTGATGCATCAGCCAATGTCTTACCAAATCATGGTTACAAATCACTGCAAACAAGATCTTATGTGATGGCTCTACTCCAATCAGATTCTCTTTGGACAACCTTTCATTCTTCCCCAACCTCAAGCCATAGTAACCATGAATGCTTCCCAGATGGGGGTGGGGGCATTATCTTGGAAGAACAGTCCAAGGGAGTGAATGAGGGCAGTGCTGTTACCATTACAAGCATTCCAGGATGCCCTTCCTCTAGGGACAGTATCAATTCAAACAGACAACATGTAGGTGGCTGGTATATCAACAAACAAGGGGGAACAAAATCTTACCCATTGTGTCAAGAAGCCCTCAGAGTTTGGCAATAGGCAATTTCTTCCAATTGCTTTCTCATAGCAACGCACATCCCAGGGAGCTCCAATATGATAGTGGACAAGCTGAGCAGAACTATTGTCATGCCCTCATGAGTGGTCTTTCAGTCCTGTAGTGGTGAACAAGATTTTTCATCACTAGGATGAACCTTGCTGCGATCTTTTTGCCTCACCTTTGAACAACAAGTGCAGAAGTTACTTTGCCCTAATCCCACCTCTGGGGGAGTTACCCAGAGATGCTGTACTCCATGATTGGCCCCCCAGTCTTCTCTATGCCTTTCCTCCAACTCCTCTGATATCGCAGTTTCTAAAGAAAGCTTAGAGAACAGAAAACTCAAAAATCCTCATTGCCCCCTTCTGGCCTCGACAGGTTTGGTTTCCCTTCCTCTGGCCTCACCTTCTTCGGAAACCATGGATGTGAAGTTGCTCTATCTCGCCGTTCATTCTTACAAATGGGTTCAGAGCCGATGTTCGGCTCCGAGTTGGCCTACTACAAAGCTCGAGCTCTTCAGACAGGCCAAGGCCAAGTCCCTATCCCATGATGCACCTTGGGTTACCTCAGATCTAGTTTGCCACTGCAACAGATTGGAGGCTTCCTAGCACAGCTCAGGCCTGTATTTCATATTTTTCTCAAGAATTACTATTTTCTCTCTTATATATTGATATTTATGTTAGAGAAAAATGTATATCTCATGATTATTCTTCACAAAATGCATATTAACTTACAATTTCTTCACAAATATGTTTGATGAATTATTTAATATGTGTTCATGTTAAAAATGATATGTTGTATAGATGCATAGTTATGCAAACCACAAATACTTATTGTAATTCTGAGTGTTTCACAACTGCATTCTAATATTAAGCTGCAAGCGTATTAACAGATGACTGAATGTAAAAAGAAAGTAGTGCTGAAGGGGTTAAGAATGTTATAAAGACTGGTTTCTGAAAGCAAGAAAGAACACACTGTATGTAAGCTCTGACTTCCCAAGCTGGGATGGATAGTTACAAGAAATGTTGGGGTGTTAGAATATACTGGTACTAAAATGTAGAAGGTCAGGAAACAAAACTGCTTAACAAGCCAGGTGGCCTGTACTTTTCTAAAACATTATTGGTACTAAAAAACATGATTGTTCACATGCAGCGTTAAGCAAGAAGCACGTGGGTCTGCAGAAATCCTATTTGACCACGTCAGTATTCTACATGCATGTTACTGATAAGAAATTAAATAAAGAGTGTGTATTTTTGCTGCTTGGTGAGAATGATTTTAAAATGTGTAGATAGTCTCCCTGCACCGATGTATGTGGATTTAAATAAAAAGAAAATGTTTTGCACATTCTGAAAAGTTATTCTTGACTCAAGACTAAAGGTAATTAATGTTATTTATGTGTATTTTAAACTGTACTTTAACAGTTATAGCTTTAAAACTTTAAAGTATTAATAGCTTGTTAGATTGTTAGCCTTTTCTGACTTTTTCTTGTACTCCCTTTGGCCTTTGTTTTTTATAGGCCTTTATTATTCCCTTTCCCTTCTTTGGTGTGCCTTTATAAAAACCTTAGGATAGTTTATATAGCTTTGTAGTGTTTCATAAGATTTTATAAACATTAGATATTGTATGAGAGTGTGTTTATATAGTTAGTTCACATTTATTCATATACAACCCATTTGTCTTTTAAGGGCTACTTACTGTAGTTTAATATTGCTAAAAGTTTGTGTGTGTGGGTGTGTGTGTGCGTGCATTCTTCCTTGATATTATAGTCTATTGGTGTACAGTTAGATAATTTTGGTACTGTAGGATTCAACATGGATAACCAAGAAAAAGACAAACGTCCCAAGTCTGTGTTTAAAAAATGTCCAAAATGTGGGCAAAAGATGTCAGTGACAGATAATCATGTAAACTATGTCTATTGTCTCGTAGCCTTGCACTTGCAAGAGAGATGCTCCATTTGCCATTCCTTTTCTAGCAGAGTACTACATGAACAGAAAAAAAAACTGATTGATAGAGGACTTTTAAAATCTTCTTTTCAGGAAGCTTTAAGCGACCAGGATAAATCTAGCCAGTCTCCCAAGTCTTCCAAGTCCTCTAAGGCTTCTTCATCTGATTTGTCAAAATCCAAGAAACTGTCGATGTTGGCTCCACAGCCTTTGCAGCCAAGCATCCTGTCTTTTTGGAGCTGGTCCCCAGTCCTGGAACCAGTCTCTGAAGTACTGAAATCTCCTATCTTCCAGTCGGTACCACCCTCCATACATTCATCTCGGTCCTCGATTAGCCTATCCAATTTGGATGTGGATTGTGTGGTGCAGAAGCTGCTACAGGCACAGGCATTTAATAATTTTTTATTGGTTCTGACCCAATTGGTTTCGGAACCAGAACCTATTATTCCATTGACTTATTTTCCTCCTCCAAGCCATACCAGTCCATCGGAGCCGGAGGAGTTGGACCTCATGATTGTGGAGCCTTCAAAGCTGATGCCTGCTCCAGTGCCATCGGTTCCACTTACTCAGACTTCCTCAGCACTCATCGAGGAGTCTAGGAGTCGACACTCGTTGGTCTGGACTGGGGAGGATAGTGGGACTGACCTGTCGGTTCTGACTTTGCACCTCGGGGCCTCGGCTCAGATGAGTTTGGCTCCTAACTCTGGATCAGAGCCCACTGTCCTGGTGCCAAGGGGATCAGTTATTTCTTTGGATCCAGTGGTTCCTTCTCATTGGAGCAAGGCTGCCTTTGAGGCCATGAGGAGAGTAATGTCCCCCAGGGCATCCACAACTTCAGGACCAATCACCTCCTCTCCAAAAGTGCCTGTGTCCAATTCTGCCTCACAGATCCCTTTGAAACGTAGAGACCCTGAGCCTCAGGAAGCCCCACTGGGTGGCCCCTTCTTTTCCAAGACCTCACCAGAAGTTCCCACTGATGAGGTTCCCAGGAAGAGAATTTGCAAGAGGAAGAATCTAGAATCCCTGCAGGAGTCTCTCACATCTGCCACCAACTTAGATGAATGAAAAGGGTCCCCACGGTCCCTCTCTGAAGATATCTCATTTGCAGATATATTAGAAATCCTTAAGCAGAGGGGTGGCTGGAAGTCTACCAAACCTACTGAAGATGAGTCAGTCATCCTGAAGGCTTTCGGGTCTCAACCTTCCACGTCTTGGGTGTCTCCGCTCTTCGATGATCTCATTGAGCTGGTCTTACAAAGGGCGTGGCAGTCTCTGGACACCATGGAGCCTGTCCCTAGGAGGCCCAATAAATTTATTTCTGCCCCTCAGGATAAACTTTTCTTACTAAGGGAGTGTCTGTTGATGCCATGGTGGTGGTGGCAGCCACCAAAAAGTACATGTCAGAAACTTCTTCCTCTATCCATCCTCCTAACAGAGACTCTGGGATCATGGATAGATATGGGAAGCACATTATAGTTCAGTGGCTTTTGCCATGCGTTCACTGAACTATCTTACACACTTCACAAGACTGCAAAGAGACCTCCTAAAAGAGCTTGGAGATACTCTTCAGAGTTCAGTAGGTGAAAGAGCTTCAGACAACGTTGCCTCCCAGCTTGCTACCCTTAATTCCATAGTGAACTAGCCCATGCGTCTCATCTCATATGCAGCTGATGGAACGAGTAAGGCAGTGGATACAGGAATTGCTCTCAGGAGACACTCCTGGATGCACTTGTGTTCCTTTGTGGAGCCCTTTAAGTCATCCTTTGTCAACACCCCTTTTGATGGCTCGTCCCTTTTTAGGCTCAAAGTTAAGGAAACTTTGACCAGGTGTGAGCAGGAAGGAAAGACTCTGTCTGTCATCGGAGTCTGTTTTTCCACCCCTACTAGACTCTACCCCAAGGGTCAAAAGGGAGGAAAGATGTGGTTCTGAAAAGCCCAAGAAGCATTTCTGGACACACTTGGTGAACCCCCCCTCCAGGGGCAGAGGAAGAGGCAATAATGGAAGATGCCACCCTCGAGGCAGAGAGGGTCCACAAAACCAGGGTGACAGAGGCCAGTTCTTTGGGAAGCCCTACGAGTGCTCCTGAAAGAAGGCCCAACTGTCCTACTCTGGAGGCAGTCAGGGGTCGCTTATCTTTGTATCCAGATGCCTGGCTCAAAATAACAAATGACAACTGGGTACAAAGTATAGTTTCCAGAGGATATTTTATTCCCTTTGCCATCCCCCCTCCATTGACAACAAAAATCCCAGATGATCCACCCAGTTACAGGGAAAAAGCAACAGTAGAGGTCCAAACGTTGCTAAGAAAAAGAGTCATCCAACCAGTCCCAGCAGACCAGACAGGATCTGGAATTTACTCAAGATTCTTTTTCGTTCCAAAAAAAGACACGGGACTAGAGACCTATTTTGGACCTCAGCAGACTAAACAGATCTGTCAAGAAAGAGAAGTTCCGGATAGTCACGCTTCAGTTGATACTTCCCTTCTTAGGAAAAGACAATTGGATATGCTCGATAGATCTCCAGGATGTGTACTACCATATAAAAATGGCCAGACCATCCAGGGATCATCTGTGCTTCTGGCTGGGAGCCAATCATTACCAGTTTCAAGCCCTGCCCTTTGGTCTCACTACAGCCCCCAGAGTGTTCACCAAATGTATGGCAGTGGTCACGGCTCATCTGAGGCATTTGGGATTCCAGGTGTTTCTGTACTTAGACGATTGACTCCTCACTGCCACCACCAGGCATCAGCTAATACAAGCCAGGGACACCACTCTTACTCTTTGCAATCAACTGGGCATTACCATAAATTCAGAAAAATCTGCCTTGTTGCCATCGCAACATATCATTTTTATCTGAGCAGAATTGGACACCACCATCACCACTTTAAAACTTCCATCAGAAAGGATGTTACTACTTCGTCAGCAAATCCAGAACATCATATCCAGAGACAAGGTTCCAGCATCAGAAGTGCTAAAGCTGTTAGGGATGATGGCAGCTGCTATAATAGCGATTCAGTTAGGTTGCATACAAATGCGGATTCTACAATGGCTGCTGTTCATGCAATGGTCTTATCAAAAGCTCCCAATGTCTCATCTCATTACTGTAACAAACACATGCAAAAAGGATCTTCAGTGGTGGTTGACCTCTCTTCAAGTAATGATAGGTTGTCCTTTTATCCTACCCTCACCATCGGCCACAGTGACCACGGACACTTCCCTGATTGGGTGGGGGGGGGCATTTTCAGGGAAGAACAGCCCAAGGCACATGGACCAAACAAGAGACACATCTGCATATCAATGTCCTGGAGATGAGAGCGGTACTCTTGGCATTGCAGTACTTTCAGAACTCTCTCCCTATGGGAACAATTGCAATTTAGATGGACAACATGTCAGTGGTCTGGTACTTGAGCAAACAAGGAGGAACCAGGTCCTATCCCCTTTGTCGAGAGGCCCTAAGAGTATGGCAGTGGGCTACATCCACCCAGTGCTTTCTGATAGCAATGCACATCCTGGGGAAATCCAACGTGATTGCAGCCAAACTGAGCAGGGCAACTTTGCTGCCTCATGAGTGGTCCCTCAAAAAAGAGATAGCAGAGAGAATATTCCACAGATGGGGCCAGATTTGCAGAGAGAATATTCCACAGATGGGGCCAGCCTTGCTGTGATCTTTTTGCCTCTTACATCAATACAAAATGCAGAAGCTACTTTGCCCTGATTCCCCCTCTGGGAGATTCCCCAAGGGATGTACTCATACACAATTGGCCTCCGGGTCTCCTCTTTGCTTTTCCACCAATTCCCCTGATACCCAAAGTACTACAGAAAGCAAAAGCCCTGTAAAGGACCATCATTCTAATAGCCCTTCATTGGCCTCATCAGATTTGGTTCCCCTTCCTTCATCTTCATCTTTTGGAAGAGCCTTGGAGTTTGGACCCAGTTCCAGACCTTCTGACGCATTCATTGGGGGCTCATCATCCCTTCATTCAGTCCCTAAAATTGACAGCTTGGCTGCTCCATTTCCCAACATAGCCAGGTTCCATAACCTTTCAGATGAAATGCAGCATATTTTAATATCTTCTCATAAATCCTCTACTAGGAAGTTGTACCTTAGGAAATGGAGGAGATTTTGTATATGGACTTCTCAGAATAACATGGATCCCTACCAAGCCCCCATTTCCTCTATATTAGAATTTTTGACTATGATTTTCAACAAAGGAATGGTGGCAGCTACAATTCGGGTACAGCTTGCCTCCATCTCTAATTTTCATTTTTGTATTGAAGGATTTAACATAATGTCACACAAGCTATCCAAAGCCTTTCTCAAAGGGACCTTTCACCTCAGACTACCAGTGAAATCCCCTTATACCCCATATAACCTAAATTTTATGCTTTCATACATTATTCTTCCATCTTTCGAGCCAGCTTCCTCATGTGATTTGAAATTTTTGTCTTGGAAGACTATCGTTTTAGTAGCCATCACGTCTGCCTGAAGAGTATTGGAACTACAGGCTTTGTCCATAAAACCTCTGTATTTGGTTTTTCATGCTGACAGAGTTTCACTGAGAACAAATCCTTCATTTTTACCTAAAGTTTGTACTGAAGCTAACTTTAACCAAATTATAGATTTACCAGTGTTTTTCCCCAAACACACCAACAACTTAAAGTATATGTTGCAGAAGCTTGATGTTCACAGACAGCTCAGAGTCTACCTGGATAAACCAAAGAATTCAGAACATCAGAACAACTTTTTGTTTCCTTCTCAGATTCTAGGAAAGGTATGCCAGTGGCAAAAACAACAGTATCTAAATGGTTATCTGATTGCATCACTTTCACTTACTCAGCTGTCAATTTACCCCTACAGCACAACATTAAGGCTCATTCTACTAGAGCAGTGTCCACATCATCTGCTTTTTCTGCTAGACTTCCTATAGACAATATTTGTGCAGCAGACACTTGGTCAAAACCTCATACCTTTATCACTCATTACAAAGTTGACAGGGCCTTCTTTGGTTCTATTGTCCTGAAAAACATACTCCCATGAGCCACCCAAGAAAGATGGTGCTTGGGACACTAGCCATCTGTAAGAATGAACGGCGAGATAGAACAACTTCACATAAAGAAGTTATGTACTCACCATAACGTTCCATGTGAGTTGTTCATCTTGCCTTCATTTTTACTTCCCACCCTCCTAACCCCTCCATGTTTTTTCGAGGACCGAGATACTAGTTTTATCATGGTTGCTCTGTCTTTCTATGGTTTTTACCTAAAAAAAGTGATAGAATGGAATATGGTATTATTAGAGGCAGCAAACTAGATCTGAGGTAACTTAAGGTGCATCATGGGATAGGGACTTGGCCTCGATAGGGACTTGGCCTCGAGCTGTCTGAAGACCTCGAGCTTTGTAGTAGGCTGACTCGGAGCTGAGGATTGGCTCTGAACTCATCTGTAAGAATGAAGACGAGATGAACAACTCACATGGAACATTATGGTGAGTACATAACTTCTTTATTCTGGAGCCAGCTCCAGTTCTCTTGTCTCATCCGGAAGGCATGGTTCACCCAAATCTCCAACATCTCAAGCTCACTGCATGGCTTCTCCAATTACCATGATTGCCAGGCATCCTTCCTTTTCCTCTGCTGTCCAACAAATTATTGTGGCTCATCACAAACCTTCAACTAAGAAACTTTATCAAAGTAAACGGGAAAAATTTGCAAACTGGGTCCTTAACAATGAACGTGATCCTTATTCGAGCCTAATTCATAAGGTTTTGGATTTCTTAGCTAACCTCTATCAATCTGGTTCCTCTGCATCAACAATTAAAATTCATCTAATGGCACACTCAAACTTTCATATGGGATATCTAATGTCACACAAACTTTGCAAATTATTTTTAAAGGGACTTTTGATGTTAAGACCTCCATTTAAAGAATCATTTCCTCATTGGGATCTAACATTAATCCTACAGTCCCTTACTTTGTCTCCCTTTGAACCATCGGTGACTTGTGACTTAAAGTTTTTGTCTTGGAAAATTTTATTTTTGGTGGCTATTACATCTGCCAGAAGAGTATCTGAACTTCAGCCTTATCCTGCAAACCTCACTGCTTAATATTTTATGAGGATGGGGTTGCCCTTAGTTCCAATCCATCCTTTTTACCAAAGGTAGTTTCAGAATCTAATATAAATCAGATACTTCAACTGCAAGTCTTCTTCCCTAATTTTACCAATAAAAGGAAGTATTCCCTTCATTTGCTAGACGTCCACAGACAACACATTTTTAATTTCACAGAGCAAAAGATTTCAGAAAGTCTGGCCAATTATTTGTTGCATTTTCTTCTCTATCTTTAGGTAATCCAAAGGTTACCTTGGCAAAATAGCTTAGAGACTGTATTACTTTTATTATTCAGTCTAAAAGGGCTGCAACTTCCATGCCCAGTTAACAACTAGAGCGGTGGCAACTTCCGCAATTTTTCATGCCATAGCATCTTTGGACGATATTTTTGCAGTGACCACTCGGCCTTCTCCACATACCTTTATCACTCATTACAAACTGGATCAGGTCTCAAGGGGACCGGCTTCATTTGGTTCGATGGTACTTTGAAATATCCTTCTGTGGGACCTCCCAAGACTAAAGTAGCTGGGGACTCTGCCCCACAGTCAAAGACTGAGTGAAGATTGACAACATCAGATAAAGAATTTACGTCTTACCATAACGTTCGATCTGTGTTGTCGATCTTCACTAATCCTTGATATCCCCCCCCTCCAACTCCCATCCTGAGACTCATAGTGGATCGAATTCTCCCAGAACTGGCTTCATCATAGTGACACATATCTGGTCTCTATTTATATTTTTACTTCTTATCTGCCACTAATTTAGGCAAACCCTATCTGAGGTAATTTACAGAGGAGCATTATGGGTACCTTGATAGGTAAGGCAGTCTCTAGCCTGCAGTACAAATGAATTTGTGACCTCTTCTCATTCTATTACATTTCTCTCTGTAATTATTTGCTACCAATACCTTTGTTCCTTTGTCAATTTTCTCCAGTAAATTCCAGCCCCTTCTTGTCTGTTTTTGTACTTATAATTGCAGTCATCCCTATTGACAGAATCTCCTTTCTCCATTCCTGTGTTGGCTTAGTTCTTAAATTACTTTCTGCTACTTTATGAATATAATATTCTGAATGGTTATTGTTATTTTCCTTAAGGATCTGCATCCAACATCCCCATCTCTGCTTATTTCTCAAGCTCCCCCCATATTTCCCCATCAACTTTTTCCAATTTGAATTATAGCTTTCTGCTTATGGTATGCATAGAAGCCTTAATTGTCTAGCTCTGAAATGTCCCTTTAATCAGGTAACACCAAACCACCTTGTTCTACTGGAAGGATCAATGTATCACACTTGACTCTTGCCCTTTCCCCTTCCAGATAAAGTCCTTCAACTCTTTATCACAGCTTATCCTCTGGTTAATAAAAATATGCCTGACCTGAGTATAAAACTAAAGGGACTAAAACATTTTTGCTGCTTGTATCTTGCTATTCATATCCTTAAAACAGAGCTTCTACTTTCCCAGTTTTGTATTACCTTTTATTTAGTGTCTTCCCACATTATCTTTAGCTGCCTTAACAGAATTCTTTTTGATCCATACAGCTAAGTACTTCATTTAATCTGTTCCCATAAATATGGGTGTTGTTGAACCGATTTCTGTGTGGATACATAGTTTACAGCTATTGTCTTTGTTTTATCTTCATTAATCTGAAGAGAATGAGAGAGAGAGAGAGAAGGTTGGATGATGTGGGGATAGTGAATCAGGAAGTGAAACAGATTAGCAAGGAGGAAGTAAGGACAGCTATGAAGAGGATGAAGAATGGAAAGGCTGTTGGCCCAGATGACATACCAATGGAAGCATGGAGGTGCTTAGGAGAAATGGCAGTGGAATTTTTAACTAGATTGTTTAATGAAATTTTGGAAAGTCAGAGGATGCCTGAGGAGTGGAGAAAAAGTGTTTTGGTACCTATCTTTAAGAATAAGGATGATGTGCAGAGCTGCAGTAACTACAGAGGGATAAAATTGATCAGTCACAGCTTGAAGTTATGGGAAAGAGTAGTAGAAGCTAGGTTAAGAAGGGAGGTGATGATTAGTGATCAGCAGTATGGTTTCATGCCAGGAAAGAGCACTACAGATGCAGTGTTTGCTCTGAGAGTGTTATTGGAGAAATACAGAGAAGGTCAGAAGGAGTTGCATTGTGTCTTTGTAGACTTGGAGAAAGCATATGACAGGGTGCCTAGAGAAGAGTTTTGGTATTGTATGAGGAAGTCAGGAGTGGCAGAGAAGTATGTAAGAGTGGTGCAGGATATGTATGAGGGTAGTGTGACTGTGGTGAGGACTGCAGTGGGAGAGACAGATCCGTTTAAGGTGGAGGTGGGATTTCATTAAGGATCAGCTCTGAGTCCTTTCTTATTTGCAGTGGTGATGGACAGGTTGACAGATGAGATCAGACAGGAGGCCCCGTGGACTATGATGTTTGCAGATGACATTGTGATCTGTAGTGAGAGTAGGAATCAGGTTGAGGAGACTCTGGAGAGGTGGAGATATGCTCTATAGAGCAGAGGAATGAAGGTCAGCAGGGCTAAGACAGAATATATGTGTGTAAATGAGAGGGAGGGTAGAAGAATGGTGAGGATGCAGGGAGTAGAGTTGGTAAAGGTGGACGAGTTTAAGTACTTGGGAACAACAGTTCAGAGTAATGGTGAATGTGGAAGAGAAGTGAAGAAGAGAGTACAGGCAGGGTGGAATGGGTGGAGAAGTGTGTCAGGAGTGATTTGTGACAGACGGGTACCAGTAAGAGTGAAAGGGATGATCTACAAGAGGGTAGTGAGACCAGCTATGTTATATGGGTTGGAGACAGTGGCATTGACAAAAAGGTAGGAGTCAGAGCTGGATGTGGCAGAGTTAAAGATGTTAAGATTTGCACTTGGTGTGACTAGGATGGATAGGATTAGGAATCAGTATATTAGAGGGTCAGCTCATGTTGGACAGTTTGGAGACAAAGCAAGAGAGACTAGAGTGCGTTGGTTTGGACATGTGCTGAGGAGGGATGATGGGTATATTGGGAAAAAGATGCTAAGGATGGAGCTGCCAGGTAAGAGAAAAAGAAGAAGGCCTAAGATAAGGTTTATGGACGTGGTGAGAGAGGACATGCAGGTGGTTGGTGTGACAGAGCAAGATGCAGAGGATAGGAAGAAATGGAAAGAGATGATCCGCTGTGGCGACCCCTAACGTGAAAAGCCGAAAGATGATGATGATGATGATGATGAATCTTGTATCTTGAAAAGACTTGAAACTGCCTCAGAATGTTCCACAACACTGAAATGTACTTTTCTTGTTTTATCAGGTACAAAATAATGTCATCTACAAATAAAGCCAACTTTTCTTGATTACCGTACCAATTGTATCCTTGAATTTCTGTGTCCCTTATTTTCTTTGTTGGTGGTTTTAAATATAATAAATAACAAAGGGGAAATAGGACACCCCCTCCCTGGTTCCCCTGCTCAAACAGAACTTATCAGAGATGATCCCCCACTTTAATTTTCCGTTTGATCCCTCATATATCCTTTTAATTAACCTTATTATTTTATCTGGGAATGCAAATGCTACCATTGTCTTACTCATGAAATCCCAGCTTACTCTGTCAAACACTTTCTAGGCATCAAGAGTCATTAACAGTAGTTGCTTTTTTTTTCTTACATTCTGTTTCCCTCTGGATCATCATTATTCTGTTAGTGTTGTCAAATGTTTGCCTCCCCTCCGCAAAACCACACTGATCCATGTCTATTAATTTTGGCATTACCTTTGCCATTCTTTTAGCCATTATAGACATAAACACTTTATAACCATAGTTTAGAATTGAAATGGACCTATATGAAACTGGATCCTGATGGGTCTTTATATCATCTTTAGGTATTACAGCCACCACAGCTTTCTTCTAGGATGTGGGTGCTTGTCTTCATTTTAAAATACTGTTAAACAAAACCTTCCAGATCTTTATCATGTTCTTCCCTCCTTACTTCCAAACTTCCACAGGAATGCCATCTATTCTGGGAGACTTTCTTGTAGCTTGGTTATATATGATCACTTTTATTTCATTTCCTCCTATCTTAACTGTTAGTAATTGAGCCTCATGTATCTCTAACCTTGGCATATTTAATTCTTCCATAAACATTTCCATTTGTGCTTTTTCTTGATTTCCACACATCACTGTTTTATACAGATTTTCATAACATTTCCACAATATTTCTAATACCTGTACAGGATCTACGATTATTTTCCATATTATAGGCTCCCAAAGTTTGGCAACACCCCTTTCTACTTTCTGTTGCCTGTGCTCAAAGGTTTTGTGCTCTGAAGTTATTATCAAAAAACAGTTTCTTAACAGCAATCTTTCTAAACTCATGCATATTATTGAGGTAGTCCCTTATTTTCTCTTTATCCCTCTGCAGTTGCACCTCTTCTTGTTCTATGAGATTCTTCCTGCAATACTTTAACCTTTTTCAGTCCCTCTAAGTAATTCTTGCTACTTTGTAACCATATCTCATTTTCTTTTATTTCTACCCTATTTTTAAATTCCACTTTCATTTTATCCCACTCCCTAGCAATATTTTCTTAAGAAATTTATATCTTCCCTAATAATGCCTAATAATTTCCACTACCAGTTTCTTAAATTTCTCTCTGTTTTTCAGATGGATAGGGAAGTGCCAATGTCTCATTTTTACTTCATTACCCTGCATTTTTATTTTAGTTATTATTGCCACATGATCTGAAATATTTATTGGCTGCATATCAAAACTTTCTGTTAAATGTACATGTTCCAGTGAAATTCAATTCTCTCGAGCCTAGCCCAGTTTTTGTACCAGAGGGAATAATATATAAATTCTTTCATAGGTTCATAGGTGTGTACTAGGCTAACAGCCATGGAGTCTATATAAGCCTAGCCCAAGAAGATTCCCTGGCATCGTGCAGCCCAAAGTTAGTTCCCAATGCCCTTGTCAAGCAAGGCCACTGAAGTGATCCCCGGGGTGAACTTCCTATTGCACATCCACTCATCAAGATTTCTCTTAAAGAGGACCAGTGAATTGCTCTGCTTGATGTGAATGGGAAGTTTGTTCCAGAATATGGGAAGTCTCTGGGTTAGGAACCTGTCCCTCCAGCATGTTCTGTTTATTGTGGTAATGGGGTTAAGGTCCCTGGAACATGTGGCATGGAGGGATTGGGATTTCTTTAGGTGTATCATATCTAGCAGCTCTGGGTCAGACATGGCTTTATGGGTCAAGCAGAGATCACCTCTAAGTAGGTGATAAGAGACAGAGTATAGCTAGAGTTTTTTGAGTTTGTCCATATAGGGCATGTGTCTAAGGCCTAAGATCCTCTTAGTGAGGTATTTCTGTGGCCTTTCCAGTTGTTGTAGGTGTCTAGTGAGGTACATACCAAATGAGGCATTGTATTCTATAATAGGTCTAATGAGGGATGAGTAGAGAGGGATTATGACCGCTTTCTTCCTGGATGAGAAACCTTTTGTAATAAGATGTGCCACATAGAAGGACTTTCTGACTGCAGTTGCAATGTGGTTATCAAAGGAGAGGTTGCTGCCAACCTGTGTCCCCAGGTCTCTTATCAATTATTCGGTGTTTAGTGGACTACCGTCTATGTGGTAGTTCATGGGCACTGAATTTTTCCAAAGAGAATGACAATGCACTTTTTGGCATTGAGCTTAAGGCCATGGTTCTGGCACCAGTCATTGGTGTCAGTGAGGCCTTTTTGTAGAATGTCTACATCAGTTGGAGAATCAATAATGGCTCCCAGTTTGCAATCATCTGCAAACTTGGTCAGCCAGAGTCCCTTTGCATTGACTTGAACTTCAGAGAAGTAGATGCCAAACAGGAGAGGACCTAGGACCAATCCCTGTGGACACCACTTGTAACTGGTCAGTAGTCATATTTGGAGTCCGCTACTTTCACAGTGTGGATTCTATCAGTGAGCTAGTTGGCAACCCATTTTATGACATAGGGGTTTATGCCTCTGCCTTTCACAAACTCAAACTGCGTGGGGTCCAGAGTTTGGAGCTTCCCTATGTCCTTATTTGTAAGGTCCATGATGATGCGTTCCATAGCCTTACATATCAGACTCGTCAAACTAATGGGGTGGTAGTTCCCAGGGTCTGTAGTCACTCCCCTTTGTGGAGTGGGATGACTGTAGCAGTGTGCCATTCAGTAGGAACAAAGCCTGAAATGAGGCTATGATTGAACAGGGTACTCAAGTGTGGTGCCAGTTCACTTTGCAATTCATGTAGAATACAGCCAGGGATATTATCAGGTCCCATGGAAGCTGTATTCTTGGCTTTGGACAGTGCATTTTTTTGCCTGTGTAGCTGTGATAATAGGGACTTGGCATTCCTCTGGTATTGTGATAGGCCCTTTAGGGAGTGAAAGGGACAATGACAGAGTCATATTTGTACCTGTTGTGGAGTGACCTAAGTGCATGAGTTATGTGCCGGATCCTGGCACCAGACAGGCAGCTAACTGTAACTTTCTCCTTATTCAACCTAGTGAGTGGGACATCAGTGTGCCTTACTATTGAGTGACCTATGACTAGTGTATTGGGTAAGTTGTTTTGCCTTATGGGCTTTGGTTGAGTGGCACACTGTTTATGTGAGCTATGTGTCTCATGGTTGGGATGTGCTGGTTGTTTGCATTTCTGCCTTGGAGGTCTCTGTTGTTTGGGCAGATTTTTATTGAGAGCCTCCATGAAAGTAGGTGTGTATTTTGTGTTACTATGTGAGGGTTGTGGTGGTGTAAGTTTTGGAGGGCTATGTGTTGAATGTGGTATGGTGCAGGTGTTAACCTTCTCCTCTTGACTGGCTAATCCAGTCTTGGCTGGAGAGTGCTTGGCTTCCAGTTTGGCTATATATGTGAATCTCTCAGAAGTCATAGTGTTGGGAGGTAAGAGGAGAGGGTTGTCTGTGTGCATGACGCAGTTGCTACATTGCCTCAGGATGCCCAAGTCCACCAGGTTGACAGGAGAAAGCACAGGGAACTAATATTTAGACATGCCTGGCTATGAGCTCAATATATTACGTACTGAAGCCTTTTACAGGAAAAATGTCACTCAAAGTGCCTGAGTCTGTACAGAGCACTGCCAAACACTTGAGGGGAAACTAATATGCAGATCCTGAAAATTTAAGGATGAAGTATTTAGGCAGATATTCTAAAGTTGGGAAGAAATCAAGCAGTACTTACTGAAAATAAAGAATTAGCTTGTCAAGAATGATGAAAAGAGGGGAGTCGCATGAATGGCTACTACTAATGCTGGTCTCCCCACAGCTTCACTCAGCTGGGATACACTACTCCTTTGTTTCTTCTCTCACCAGAAGCAAAATGTTAGCACCAATCTCAAGAAGAGAAGCAGCTTCTACTACTGAATTTGCATCTTCCATACCAAATATTTTCATAAATTTCTTCAAATATCTACCCTCTTTTATTTTACCTTCTTTCCCACTGACACATCCTTATTGTTACAAGTCAGCTTCCAGTCTCCACCTATAAGTAATATTTCCTGCTGAAAGCTAATTATTTCTCCCAGATTTTTTTTTTAATTTCCATTGTAGCAGTATTAGGTGGAATGTAAATACATGTCAGCAAATTCTTACTCCCTTGCCAGTAGCCCCTTGCTACTACAAATCTGCCATTATTATATTTTTCCCCCTTCTATCAGTATTGGAGCTCCTCTAGCAATTAGTATAAGTATTTCCCTTTTCCTTTTTTCCGGATGTTCCACTGAATAATCTCACTGAAATCCTTTCTTTATCAAATTCACATACTCAGTTCTTTCCAAGTGTGTCTAATGTAGCATAGCTATTTCCACTCTGTATTTTTAATATAATTCACTACTCCTTTTCTTTTTTGTATATACCTGTGAGACCATTCACATTTAAAGATAATATTGAAAGTGTAGTTCATAGGTTCATAGGTTCATAGGTAGGTACTAGGCTATCAGCCCAAGGGCCTATGTAAGCCTAGCCAACAAGGTTCCCTGGCTTACGCCACCCAAGAAAGCTATTTTCCTGTGCCACCATTGAGCAGAGACACAGAAGTGATCCCCGGAGTGTGTTTTCTATTTCCCATCCACTCATCAAGATTTTTCTTGAAGAGTGCTAAGGAAGAACTTTGCTTGACATAGATGGGTAGCCTGTTCCAGAGTATGGGAAGTCTCTGGGACAGGAATCTATCCCTCCAGCATGTCCTGTTTATTGTGGTGACAAGGTTTAGGTCCCTAGAGCATGTAGCTTGGAGGGATTGGGATTTCTTTAGGTGTAGCATGTCCAACAGCGCTGGGTTTGACATAGCTTTATATGTTAGGCAGAGATCACCTCGGAGTAGGCGATATGCTACGGAGTAAAGCTGGAGTTTTTTGAGGCGGTTAGTGTAGGGCATTTGTTTGAGGCCAGTAATCCTCTTTGTGAGGTACTTCTGTGGCCTTTCCAGCTGCTGCAGATGTCTTGTGAGGTACATTTCAAAAGGGCGTTGTACTCTATAATGGGTCTAATGAACAATGATCTCTTTTTTCCTGGATGAGAACCCTTTTATGATGAGGTGTGCCACGTAGAAGGACTTCCTGACTACTGTGGCGATGTGACTATCCAAGGAGAGACTACTATCACCCGGGTCCCAAGGTCTCTTATCACACATTCGATGTTAAGTAGATTGCTGCTTATGTGGTAGTTCATGGGTACAGAGTTCTTACCAAAGGGGATGACACTGCACATTTTGGCACTGAGCTTGAGGCCATGGCTCTGACACCAGGCATCTGTCTCAGCGAGGTCCTTCTGTAGGATGTCCACATCATTTGGGGACTTGACTATGGCTCCTAGTTAGCAGTCATCTGGGAACTTCATTATCCAGAGGCTTTCTGTGTTAGCCTGTACTTCTGAGAAGTAGATACCAAACAGGAGAGGTCCCAGGACTGAACTCTATGGTACTCCACTTGTCACTGCTTTGAGGTCAGATTTGGAGTCTGCAACTTTTACAGTGTGGGTTCTGTTAGTGAGCCAGTTGACAACCTATCTTGTGACATAGGTATTTATACCTAGTTTAGTGAGTTTAGCTATAATTCCATAATGGGGGATGGTGTTGAAAGCCTTGGCGATGTCAAGATAGGCTGTGTGAACTACCTTACCCTCATCTACGGCTTTGGTGACTGCCTCAAAGAAGTCGATCAGGTTCAGGAGGCATGATCTGCCTTTCACAAAACCGAACTGGGTGGGATCCAGAGTTTGGAGATTATCAATGTCTTTGTTTATGAGTTCCATGATGATACGTTCCATGGCCTTGCAGACCAGGCTCATCAGGCTAATAGGTTGATAGTTCCCAGGATGAGTGGTAGCTCCCTTTTTGTGGAGTGGGATAACTTTTGCTGTGCACCATTCAGTGGGCACAAAGCCTGATGTGAGGCTATTATTGAACATGGTGCTTAAGTGGGGAGCCAGTTCATTCTGAAGTTCGTGTAAAATGCAGCCTGGGATGTTATCTGGTCCCACGGATGCTGTGTTTTTGGCTTTATAGAGTGCAGCTTTTACCTGCGTAGTTGTGATTACAGGGACTCTGTATTCTTCCTGTATAGATATGGGCCCTTTAGGGGGTTGGGGGGGTAAAGTTAGCATTGAACCTATCTGCCAGGATGTTGGCAATATCAATTGGTTCTGTAATTTTTGTGCCTTTGTGCTGTAACTCAGAGTAGATCTGGGTGTTGCCATTGAGATTCTTGACATAGCTATAGAATGCTTTGTGGTTGTCCTTAGAATTAGTAGCGATTTTGTTTTCGTAGCTAGCTTTGGAGGATCTTATAAGGGATTTCAGCTTCTTACTGAGGCTGACCAGGGAGCTCCTCCACTCATGGGATTTTACTCTCTTTTGCAACAGTTTCTTCCTCCTGTTGTACAATTTGTTTATGGCAGAGGACCACCAGATTGGCTTCCTTTTTTGGAGGATAGCATCTTGTCATTATTATAAGAAGTTATTGTTCCCACTTGTTATATTTAACAGTTTTTTAAAATGTCCAGTTTCAACTTTTGTGTTACATGCATACACTAATGTTTGTCAGGGTAATCTGTTATACATTTATTTCTTGTCATACCCATTTGAACCTATGTCACACCTTACAAGACTTTTTGTTTAATGAAAACCCTCAAACAAAAGGCAAACACACCCTCAGAATACCCCCATAAACTATTAGATTAATGCAAACATGCAAAACTATGTACATCTTTAAATAATGAAGTTTAACCCTCCTAATAGGAAAAATTGTCCCACACTGACAGCTATACTCACAGGTTTGAACTGATCTGTAATGAAAGTTATCCTTACAAAGACAGATAGTACAGCCTGTGGTGCTATGTACACTAAGTGCTGTCTGTTTTTGTATTATTTTTATTCCTCTGCTAGATGTAGGAAACAACTTGGATACTTTCAGAAAGCATTATCTCTTAGCTATTGAAAAAAAAATGAGTGTTCTGTTTTTATTGCCCTTATCAGCTTGTCTCCATAGAGACATGAGAACCAGATACACAGTTGCCTTCAACTACAAGCTTCTCATGTTGCGCTGTGAACATTTATTTATTAGAGGAAAACTTTACATTACATCCATTGTTCTTTTATTCACTTGCTTTCTCTTAAAACTTGTTACTGGATCAAGCTATGGGCCTTAATCCAGTCTTTCTCATATGCAGAAGTAAGAAAAAGCATGTCGGATTTACTTGTATCATACTGTTTTGTCCAAGCTTTCTTGTCTTTTTACATTGCAGTGCCTACATTTCTTAAAACTGAACAAGAAGAAAGAAAGAAGGAAAAAGGCACCTGTTCACTTTTTATCCCTGTTACACACAAAACGAATTGAAAAAAGCTTTACTATATAACATGCAGTCTTTGTCATGTTTTATAAAAATACTGTTAAGAATAAAGACTAGTTTGCTTACAGGTACCTCTTTCCTTCCTCTTCCTCTCTTCTTAATGTTCTTCCAAACAGTAATGACATAGAGTAGGGCATATGCTTTGGAAGCATCTAAAAGATTAACAAAGTCAAAAAAGTTCAATATTTCCAGTTTTTCTTATTCTGCCATATCTCACAAATGTAATTTGATGATTTATAATTCCACATGTATTAATTAATTTTTGAGTTGCTCGTTTTCTTCCTGTTGATCTTCATCTCCCAAATCCAGTTTCTGGTTCATTTCTAATGTAGTACTGGTTCTTCTGGTCAACCCCTGTTCTTTTTTCTGTCTGTCAAGCACTTTTTTTCTGAACATTGAAAAGGGTTTCATTGACATAGTCTCTCTACGAGCTTTATTATGAGAAGAATAAAAAGCAGAATCCCCTTCTGTTTGATAGCTCACTTTTTGTTGTACAAACTCTTGTAATTCTTCCTAAGCATGTTCTGCATCAAAAATGACTTTGACCATCCAGGATAAAATATTCTGAAGATAAGTAGATACAGCAGCTTGAATATTACACCTGCTTCTTGACATGCCCTGGAATAAATGTACTCCTCTTATGCCTGGTGTACAGTGAATAATCATTCTCCACAATCACTCTACTGTCTTCAGCTTTTATTACTTTGTCCTTCTGCCTCAGTTTTGTCAGAATCAACTCTTTCTGCTGGTAGGATTGCATCTTTACTATTAGATGTCTTGGATGCTCTCCAATGACCAGGTTTGGAACATACACACATTGAACCCTATCAATTAACAACCCCTACTGTGGAATACCAGTCCAGTTGCTTATTTTTGCTTTCATAAAATTATATAGTCTGTTCCTTCCGGGATTTCTGGTACAGCAGGAAAAACTCAGGATCTGATCTTGTCAATTTTTATTCATTCCTCAACAACTGGGTTCAGATCTGACCCTCGGATCTGACTGGGCCATTATTTTCAGCTTGTGGCCACTAACAAACTCTTGAACTCCTCCTTACCCATAATGCTGTATCCCCTAATATACCTCAGATCTTTTTTGACTCTTTCATGTTTGGATGTGTTCACTGTGTGCTCTCAAGCTTAATATAGTTAGTTTGAAGATAAGTGTATTTTTATTGTATTTACTGTTGTTATATCTTTATATCTTTGTATCCTTTTATAATATAACTTTTCTTATTGTAGTATCTGCTATTCCTCCATTCCCTACAGTTCTGTGTATTTCTTAATTACCATCATTGGTAAACTTTTCTTCTTCCCTTTTTATACACTTTATTGTGTATTCTTGATACCATTGTTGGTATCTCTAGCTCTTTTTTGTGTCAATAAATATAAAAGAAGTTTGCTGTATTTTTCTGCTAATTGTTAATTAATAATGTCTGAAAAGCAGTCAGGATTTAAAAAATGCCAGAAATGGAGTCACAAATTACCAATATCTGACTCTCATGGTTTATGAGAACATCTTCAAACAGATCGAAAAATTTGGAAGTCATTTAATCCTAGGGCCATAATGGACAGGAAAAACAAACTGATTTTAAAAGGTTTGCTACCTTCCTCCATCTCTGAAGCTCTATCTGGGGCTCAACCCGCCAAAGCTAAGCAAAAGGAGCTTTCTGGTAAACATTTGGGTACATCTTGATCCTCGACCCCATCTTTGGATCTGATGATGGAACCTCCTAAGAAAACAAATAAGAAATTGGATCCAATGCATGCTCATTCCCTAAAGCTGGCATCAGAAAGTAAATTGACTTCCTTGGATCCTATCCTTTCAGATCTGAAGTCATTACCTAGGACCTATTACTCTCTCACCATAGATCTGGTACCCTCTAGAGTACCATCTTCTTTTTTGTAATCCTGCCAGCACTCCAGGTCCCCCTCAGCAGCATCTTCTCATTCTTTCAGAAGCCTGACTGTGGATAGAATGATGAGGAAGTCTCTCTCAGCACAGATTCAGATAGGAATTCTTCCAGCTCCTACTCCCTTGGGTCAGGGAGCCCTTTCTAGTTCTGCACCACCAATCTTGGCTCCTTCTCCAGTCCAACTTGTCATTTCAGAGCACTTGGATCCTAGTCACATGGGTCCATCCGAGTCAGATCCAAAGATCATAGTATCTTTGGATTTGAAGCTTTCTCTGAGGCTTGTGGCTCCAAGTGCTTCGGAGTTGGACAACTCTCAGTGCTAAAGGGTCCCTGTTGGAGCCGAGGCATTAGAGTTGACTCTGAAGCTGTTGGAGCCATCTATGCCCCCTCAGAGCTTCAGCACTGGACATTTCAGCTCCAACCTCTGACACAGGTGGATTGCCTTCAGGGCACAGGGAGCCAATAGGTTGAAAGCTTGGCTTCTTGGCTCAGTCAGCTTCCTTCTCCCTGGAGCTTTCTGCTTTTGAGGTGGTGGAGAGAGTGTTCTGTGCTTCTCCAGAGGGGATGGTTCATTCTCCCCTTGGATCTCCCCTCTGAATCAAATGTGTCTTGAGCCCCATCATTCCACTGCACAGGGACAGCCAGCCCAAAGTCTACAGACTACCTAGCAAGGTATTAATATTTCTTTTGATTCTTCTCTGAAACACCCCACTGAAGAAGTCCCTAAGAAGAGGAACTTCAAGAAGAGGCACTTGGCTCCTGTCAGGAATCCATCACTGAAGATACCAATTTCAATGACGGGGAAGGGTCCCCAAGATCTCCACCCTAAGATGTATAATTTGGAGATATCCTAGATATCCTTAAGCAGAGGGGTGGTTGGTCTACCAATAACCCTTCCAAAGAGGAATCAGTATTCCTGGAGGCCTTTGGGTCTGGCCCATTTACCTGCTGGGTGACTCCATCTGCTGATGAGCTCATTGATTTTATCTCTAGGCAGGCATTGACTCCTCAAAGGACCTTTTTTCAGGAATCAATAAAGCGGTTGGAAAATATGGTTTAGAAAGTCCCAGGGTCCTTTCTAAGATCCTCATGGAGACAGTCCTCTCAAGGGCAGAAGCCCGCAGAACTAAGAATCCAGAGATTCCTTCTCTGACAGACCCTACCAGTGCTCCTGAAAAGAGGCCCAATAGTCTGCTTCTGGAGGCAATCAGGGGTCATTTATCCCTTCACCAGAGAGCCTGGCTAGACATTAAAAAAGACACATGGGTGCAGAGAATTATTTCCAGAGGTTATATAATTCCCTTTTCCACGTGTATGCAAAATTTTTGATGTTCCACCCAGTCAGTGGAAAGCAGCATCACTAGAAATACAAACGCTGCTAGACAAAAGAGTTGTCCAAGAGGTCTCACCAGATGAGATAGAATCTGGAACTTACTCAAGATTCTTTTTAGTGCCACAGAAAATAGTAGACTGGAATCAATTTGGGAACTTGGCAGTTTGAACAAATCAGTTCAGCACACCATGTTCAGGATGGTCACGGTTCAGTCCATTCTGCCCTTTTTGTGCAAGGATGGCTGGATGTGCTCACTAGACCTTCAGGATACATACTATCACATAAAAATGAACAGACAATTCAGAAGGTATTTACGCTTCTGGCTGGAACAAGCCATTACCAGTTCAGAGCACTGCCCTTTCACCTCACCACAACCCCTAGGGTATTCAGCAAATGCATTGCTGTAGTAGCTGCTCATTTGAGACTGCAGGGATTACTTGTACTTCCATACTTGGATAACTGGCTCATTACCACTCTGACTATGCATCTACTGATAAGAGCTCAAGACAAGGTACTACAGACTTGCTTCCATCTAGGGATAACCATAAATTACAACAAATCTCAGAACCATCTGAGACATTGAAATTCATAGGAGCCATAACAACACAGTATCCATGAAAGCTTCTCTTCCTGTGTTAAGAGGACAGACTATCAGATTCCAGGTCAGGAAAATAATTCCCAGCTTCTCAATCAAAGCCCAATTAATCCTGCAATCCTTGCGACCAATGTCTGTGGCTATAGTCCTAATTCCAGTAGCAAGATTTCATATGAGGATTCTTCAGTAGATGTTAGCAAATCAGGGATCCTTGCTTCATCAGCACATGTCTGCTGAGATAAGAATTAACCAAGCATGCAAAAGATACCTTTGGTGGTGGATCCACTCAGATCAAGTTCTACAAGGCCTTCCCTTCATTCTTTTTCAGAGCAGGCCATAATGACCACAGACACATCCCAGGGGCACTTTCTGGGAAATGCAGTCCAAGGCACATGGTCCGCCAATGAGGTCAATTTGCATATCAATGTCCTGGAAAGAGACCAGTACTTATAACATTGCAGGCCTTCCAAGAATCTCTCTCTTCCAGGACAATTTTGATTCAGACAGGCAATATGTCTATGGTTTGGTACATCAATAAACAAGGAGGAACCAGATCTTACTCCTTTTGTCAAGAAGCTTTCAAAGTTTGGCAATGGGCAATCTCATCCAACTGATTTGTGATAGCAATGCACATTCTGGGGAAATCCAACATGATAGTGGAAAAGTTGAACAGGTCGATTCTATTACCTCATGAGTGGTTTCTGAAAAAGAATAAGGCAAAATTATTTTCTATCAGTGTGGCCATCCATGTTGTGACCTATTTGCATCTCCCATAAACAACAAGTGTAAGAGTTTTTTTGCCCTAATCCCCCTCAGGGGAGTCACTGAGAGATGGTCTGCTGCATGATTGGCCCCCATTCTCCTATATGCTTATTCCCCCAAGTCCCTTAATCCCCATATTTCTGCAGAAAGCATCCCGGTTGAAAAGCAAAGTCATCCTCATTGCCCTTTACTGACCTCATCAAATTTGGTTCCCTTTCCTTTGGTCTAATTTAATCTACCCTCCTTGGAGTCCGGATCCAATTCTGGACCTTTTGTCTCACCTGACAGGTATGATTCATCTGGATATCTCAAACTTAAGACTGACCACATGGTTTCTCCACTTCCATTGATAGCCAGATAACATACGCTGTCCTCCCCTGTTTCGTCATATACTTTTGTCTTCCCACAAAGCTTCTACAAGGAAACTTTACAGAAGTAAATGGAAGATATTTGATTTTTGGATGCAACAGAAACATATTGACCCCCCTTACAGCACCAGTACATAGTGTCCTTGAACTTTTAGCAACAATTTTCTGTGAAGAAGTCAGTTCCTCAACTATTAGAGTTCAGCTAGCTGATATTTCTAATTTTCATGTTGGGGTTGAAAACACCTCCTTTGCTTCATCTATAATTTGTAAAATCTTTTTGAGAGGTACCTTCTTTTGATACCCTTTTATAAAGATCCAACCCCGCCATGGGATTTAAATTTGGTATTACAGTCCTTGATTCATTCACCTTTCGATCCAACAGCTAAATGTGAGTTCATGTTTCTGACCTGGAAAACTATATTTTTGATAGCCATCACTTCTGATAGAAAACTTTCTGAACTTCAAACACTGTCTTTTGAACTTCCTTACTTAGTATTTCATAGGGATAGGGCGGCTTTACGAACCAATCCTACCCTCCTTCCTAAGGTGGTGTCAGAATCAAACATCAACCAATCTATTAATTTGCCAATTTTCTTTCCAAATTTTACACACAAAGGTGAATATATGTCACACTTACTGGATGTTAACAGACAATTGCATTTTTACTTACATGGAACAAAAACATTTTAGAAAAACAGATCAATTGTTTGCTTCATTCACGGATTCTAAATTGAACAAGCCAGTCACAAAGGCAACCTTAGCCAAGTGGCTTAAAAACTGGATATCCTTTGTCTGTAACAAATTATGCCGTTTTTTACCAAAATCATTGAGAGCACATTCAACCAGGTCCATTGCAACTTCTTAAGTAATTTTTTCTAGAGCATCCATGGACGATATATGTGTGGCCACTACTTGGGCTAATCCTCATACCTTTATTACTCATTACAAATTGGATCTAGTCTCAAGGGGAAAAGCAGCCTTTGGCTCAGCTGTGATTAGGAATATCCTTCCTTGAGTCCTCCTGGGATTTCAGGTAGCTGGGGACTCTGTCCCAGTTGTTGAAGAATAAATGATAATTGACAACATCAGATAAAGAAGTTATGTACTCACCATAACATTCCATCTGTGTTGTCCATTTTCATTTTTCCTCAACTTCTTTCTTACCAACCCCCTATCATTGAACTAATGACTTCTGGAAGAACAAGACCTTATAAGGATACCACTGTAGCTTATGTTAAGCTCCAGATATGGATTTCTGTTAATATGCTGCTAATATTTTCCTTTATGCTACAGACCAGCAAACAAGATCTGATGTATTTTAAGGGGATAGAGCATTATGGGTAAGGGAGGAGCTGAAGAGTTTTTAGTGGGCACAAGCTGAAAATAATGGCAGAGTCAGATCCGAGGATCTGAACCCAGTTGTTGAAGAAGAATGAAAATGGACAACACAGATGGAACGCTATGGTAAGTACATAACTTCTTTTATTCCCTACATGCTCTGTTCTCTAATTCTACCATTTTTTGAAACATTTCTTCTTGAGCAGTCTCATACTCAGCCAGTTTTTCTTCATTTTGACTTCTGCAGTTTTATCAGCTTGTCTGAATATCTGTTTAAAGATTCTTCCATTTTTTCCAGCCTCTTCTCATTTGAGTTGATATACTCCTTCAGTGTTTCATTTATTTTAATCAGTTCTGAGCAACAGCTCAGATTTACACCAAAGCTGGAACGTGAACTGCTTTTAGCTGAGCATCTGTCTGCAGGCTCTTCCCAGCCAGTGTTTCTCCTCACTTTTTATGATTGTTTTAATTTCAGGTTCTCTAAATTTTTTCTTTGCTGGCATCCATTTGGTTCACTTACTAGTCAGTAGCTAACATTTACCCCAAAAAGAGAAATAACTAGCTACCTTTTTTGAGTTTCTGTTTTCAGACTGGGAGAGCTAAGATGAAGCTGTTACTCAGTGTGCAGCCATCTTGGAAGTCTCCAGCCCATAAATTGTTGGTCACATACTGGAGACAAAAGACAAGAACTCAGAAATCTTGGGAGTCAGCCAGGAGAAGAGCAATCCTAATGGAGGCAAATTTGTCAGTGAAAAATCAAGCAGCAAACTCACATTCGGAACAAGATAAAGCTCTTGTGGTGGTCAGACAGGCTGATCTGCACAGTCTTTCCACCAACCAAAAGACAGCAGCTGGTCAGTTAGCAGCAACTAAAAGAATATGCCCAGACAAAAACTGTCAAATGTAAATTAGTAATCAGCAATAACTGAAGAGGGTTAACTTTTCCTGACAGGATTCAGAAAACACAGCAGTCTCTAATATAATGCACTACAAAATAGTAAAATAATAAGGAAAAAAAAACAACTGTGTATAATTAAAAATGAACATAAGCAAACAGCAGTAATGAAAATAAATATAGCAGATGTCAGAAACCTGAACAGTCTCCGGTTAAAATAAAATAATAAAACACAATTGAATCAAAGTATAACTTGGTAAATAAAGTCTCTTAAAACAAGTCTGTAATAAAATTAATTTTAAATCTATAATAAATTAATTCAGATGGATACCAGCCATGGAAAACACTTAAAATAACATACAGGGCATAACTAATGACAGTCTTTAAACATGGTAAGAAGGTTAAAATTCCAGTATAGTTCTTGAAGGAATTAAACTCATGTTGAAGAGAAGTAAATGCTTTGTGAATTCCTCTCAACTGTCCCTGATTTTCAGGGACGTCCCTGATTTTGACTTAAATTTTAGCTCTGTCCCTCTTAATCCCTCCTAAAACTATTGACTTTTGGAGGAAAGGTGGTGAATTACACTTAATAAATAATGACAATAATTAAGAGTTATAGACTTCTTTTACTTCAGAAAATGTGTATTAATTCATATGCTCTGATTCTGTCAATGTTTCAAATTAATAGCACTAATATTTTAAAAGTGTCCCTGATTGTCCCTGATTGTTTCTTGACTTGTCCCTGATTCTGTTGAAATCTGTGCCCAATTGGTTGAGAGGTCTGGCACTATAGGGCTCAGCGTGGTAGAGATTAGCCTCATAAGAACTTTTATTCACTTTCCACTTTAATGGCTTATTCCCTGTTCATGACACTGGAGCCAAAATCTTACCAGATACAGACAAAAATATTTTGTTATGACAAAGAATTCCTGAAAGGGGACAGATATTCAACAGTACAGCCGAACAATCCAAGTAATAAAATATACCTTGAAAATCCTTCAGATGCCCATGCTACCAGTTCTAGTCTGTGATCAAAACCAAAGCCAAACTCAATACCTTTACCACAGCAATATAGTTCTTAAAAGCTCCTTCAGTTGACCATACCTCCTAATACTGCACCTGGGATGCCTAAATGCAAACTTTTAGAAAAAGATAGAACCTGCAGGAATCTGCCAAGTTTGAATCTGGAACTCTAAAACCCAGCTGATTTCTCTTTAACTGTCTCCAACCACTAACATGTGGTGCCTGGGCTGATCCTCAAGAAAAGAGGCTAGCAGTTTAAAATCTCCTCTTACTAACAGTATAGACTCTGCTTTACCCCACTGTTCTCTACTGGTCATCTACACTAGCTAACATTCCCAAAGCCTGTCAAGAGAAAGTAGAACAGACCTACAACAAAGCTGTCAAATTTCTGCAAACACAAAACAGAACACACCACTGTGTAGCCCTAAAATGTATCATCCATCACGAGCTGTATTACCTACTAACATTCAACCAATTAAAACTCACTCACAAAATACGATGGAAATCCAATAACTGCCCAACTTTATCCTCTGTAGTGGATATATATATATATATATATATATATATATATATATATATATATATATATATATATATGTATATCCCAAGCAGACATCTGCATTCACAAACACAAAACTTTCTGCAGATAGTTAAATACAACAACCTATATGGTGACTCACTGTACTGTCTAAGCAACTAAATTATAGAACTCTATACCTCCTGACATCTGAAGTAGAACAAATCAACATAATTTTAATGTAAAATTAAGAACTTACTTAGCCTCAAACTGATCATTCCCTTGCACCTAACTGTCCAGTCTGCTCTTCTGCATGCTCCCACTGCCATCTTGCATATCTCTCTCACTGTCTATTAATGACCACATCTCTTCTTATTAGTCCACCTCCTGATCCCAGTTGCCATACTAATGTCTTCTAGTTCTCTCTTTCTGACAGATAAGACTTGTTTAAAATAATACATTGTATTGCACTGAAGCAAGCTGTGATGCTGACTGTTGAGTTTATCTCCCCAGGCCTCCTCTGAAAAAAGTTTTTTGCTCAGAATATCCCAGTTAACAAATGTAAATAAATCAATCAATTAAATAAATAAATAAATAAAACTCCATTAAGACTCAAGAGAACTCTGCAGAAATCTGTTAATGTTGAAGCTGCTAGCAGACAGAGTTCACTAGAAACAGACTGCTAACAACTTTGCATTGACATCATCATTTGGCAGACAAAAAAAAAATCTGTGCTTGGCAGTGTGGAGTGTGGATACAGAAGGAAAACACAAATGCAGAAGTGCACAAATGCACACACATCCCAAATACCCCAAACCACAAACAAGACAGTTGAATGTGAAGACATGTAAGGCTAGGCAGTCAGCATTGCCACCATCTTGCCGTTTACAAGACAGAAGTTTTTCTGTAGGAGGTCTACTGGGAAAACAATGAGCAACATGGTAATAATATGAGTAATGGAGAAGACAATGAAAGATGTCGCCTGCACATATTTGAATGGTTAGCCATCTCACTGAATGGATCTGAGGTTTTAATCCTTAACACATTCAAGCCTCCAGCATTATAACTAATTAGGTATGAAACACGCAAGAGCTGATTGCCTAATCAAATGCTTCTGTAATCAAAGGAAATGCGAAGAAATATTATCAGATGTATTAAATTCAGTTAAATACAGATAAAGAAGCAATACTTAGCTTTTACATCAGTATTTAAGCATAAATTAACTCATTGTATGTGTTAAATTGTGTTATTGAATGCAGTCCAGTTCATTTGCGTTTTTAGTAAGTTTTAACATTACTATATTTTTTCAGATTTCGGGTAAGCATCCTGCAGCAATAGATGGTATATTTCAGCACTGAGTTACTCCCAAAGCCTTGCTAAGAAGCACCTCATTGAGTTGGTGGTAAGAAACTTTGAGTAACCTTGCAACTTCTTTGTCTATCCTATTTAAAATAAAATGTGAGATCTTCACCTAAGATATCCAGACTGGAGACTTCAACCCCTCTTTCTGGACTCAGTATGTATTATGAGTTTTAACAAGAAGTCCTCATCCCAGTAGTATAACACAGCAACTATAATAGCAGAGCCTGAACAGCAACACCCTCATCTGCACTTGGTTATGTCAGTTAAGTTCCAGCACACCCATTTTTGTTGAGTTGGATTATTCAAAAATGTGACAAGCTTTTCTTTCAAAGCAACATATGTGGTTTCATGTCAGAACCCTGCTAATATCAGGGTGACACGGGTTCTATCTTTTTCCTGTTTTGCTACTCCTGCCCCTTTTGTTTTTTCATTGGGCCCTGTACAGATCATGGTCCTGATTCAACTGATAGTCAGCCTTTCACTGTTGGTGGTTCTGTCACGATGGAAGGTGGTCTCAACTATGGGGCTACAGCCTTTGGATTTGACTACCTTGCTGTTGACACTGCTATTGGTGCCAAGCTTACTAAGCTCTGTGATACCAGAAGTCCCCTCAGTATTGGTGCTGGGGTCAGTCCTTCTGAGTTGTTTTTGGTCTTGACCTTGACAAGGCCAGACATTCCATATGCAGGGGTTGGCTTAAAGTAGGTCAGTTTTGCATTAACTTCAGTGTTGTTTGGTATTTGACCACTGAGGTTGGGGCAGTTTAGCATTTCACCCTTTAGTGCCAAAGTGCCATTGGTAATTCTATCTCTGATGATGCAGGTTTCTCTGCATGCAGCACATGCCTACCTTGAAAAGATCCACCTCCACACAGCTCAGGTACCGGGGACTGGGAAGGCCTACTCCAGTTATTATTTGCTCATCTGGGCATATGTTTTTTTTCCCCTCAGATTCAGAGTCATCGTGTTAACAATGCTTTTAAAGTCAAGAGCAAAGGGATGCATATAAGCTTGTCTTCTGAGTTTTCTAAATTGCATGTGGATGAGGATGAAGAGGTATCCTCATCTGCTGACCCCAGATTTGGACAGTCTTAGAGATGATTCAGTTTAAGGTGAGATGGAGTCCTGACACCCCCTTGGAATCATTGCATATACTGGAAGAGGCATTTTAATCACCCAAGTCATCTTCTTGGATGCCCCCCACCTGTAAAAATGGTTCCTATGTTGGTAGAGTGAGCATGGAAGAACCCTGACATTGTTGCTCCTTTATTAAAAAGGCAGGTCATGATCCTCTGGTCTCTCAAAGATTGGAATGCTCTGGTGTGTTCTCTTGAAGTTGACTCCATAGTGGCTATGACTACACTAAAGAAAGCTCCTTCACCACAAAGTTCATAAGTCTATCTGCACAATAAGGATTCAAGTGAAGGACTACCTTGGGAATTGTGTTTACTCTTTCATGGCTCAGCTCCCGAAATATAGTTGTGGTGAGAAACACCCAAAACAATGGAAAGTTTCCAGATGGGAAAATATAAAAGAAACTTGCATTCCAGATGTAAACCTCATCCTGCATTTCTAACCTGACTAAGTGTCTTGCTCATAACACAAGGATAGCACATCCAGGGTGGCAGGAACTGATATAGCTATTTGATACCATGCCTGGTTTCCCTAATGGGATTTACCAGGGATGCCAACGCCATGTTCATCAATGTCCCTTATGATGGAACCGTTTTTTTGTGCAAGCAGTAAAGGCCAAGCTGGGGAAGTAAAAACACTATGTTTAGACTTCACAGCTGGTGGGATAAAGTTTCAACATTCAATGTCCACCTTTTTCCATGAGTATGTGAGTCCGCATAATTTTTGGCTCAAATCTGACCAACAGTAGCTAGACAGCAATAGATCAGGAAGAAGCTGCAGCAGTCACGACAATTTTCAGAATAACCAACAATGCAGAGGTAGGCAAACTTGGCAGAACAGTCAGGGATACAATTGTCTCCTGAGAGAGGGCCCATAGTCTGCTCCCTTTAGGATTGCTTAACTGTTCCACTCTGGAGGCTTTCAGAGATCATCTTTCCCTCTATCTGGCAGTGTCAATGCCATCACATTGGGCAAATATATGAGGACAATTATAACAAGAGATTATTCAGTTCTTTTCCTCTCTCATCCTGGATCACAGCCCCTTCCCATTCAAGGAATGCCACCCTATCTGAAGGCTATGGCAAGAAAGGATGATGTAAACCTATTGCAAAAGAGAGCCTTCAAAGAAGTTCCACCAGTTCAGCAAGGATTAGTCTTCTGCTCTGTTCTTTTTGGTACCCATAAATGAAGAACCTCACATCTAGTTTCCCATTGAATGGGCTAGATCACTGCTTACACAAAAGCCCTTTTGCATTTTCATAGTGCAATCCATCCTTCGATGTCTGTTAAAAAAAGTGATTTGCAGTTTCTAGGATGCCTACACTCATTTCAAGATAACAAAGGAGTTGTGGAATTTTCTATTTCCTTATAGGAGCCAGTCATTTTCAGTTTTGAGCTCTCCCATTTGATCTCACCTTAACCCCAGGGTGTTCTCCAGATACATGGCAGTGATTACCAGGTTGAAATGGACCAGGGTCATTCCATACCTTGACTACTGACCCTATGATGGACAGTCTAAAGACCTCCAAAGACTATTTCTTGTCTCTTTTGAAGTCTTTAGGGATAATGGTAAAAACTCTAAACTTACAGCTGATGTTCCTGGAGTCTGTTACATTCCCCAGGTACAGAAAGAATACTCTGTCTTTCTAAATACTTTTTGTGTAGAACAAAATTCAAGCTATCCAGATTCTGAAGAACAAACTAGTGATGACAGTGCTGTGTTTCAGCATGCTGGGACTCTTGGCAGTTTCCATTTGCATGATTCCCAATGCACATTTTGCATAAGAATATTACAGTGGAGATTCGAGGTACAGTGAAATCAGTTGCTGGATATCGTAGACATCTCCAGCAAGATCTCCAGAAAGTGCAAGGAATGCCCCAGGTGGTAGATTCATGAATCATGAATCTTTCTAAGTTCCTACTTCAGCTGTGAAAGTCACCATGAAAGTTTCTGCTTTAGAGTTTTGGACAGTGTCAAGAATATAGTATCTAAGGGACATGGACATAGATAGAGGCACTGTTGCACATCTGTGTTCTTGAAATTAGGGCACTACTTCTGACCTTACAAACATTTCAGGACTTTCCTCCCCCCATATGCTGTTGCCATTCACTCTAACAACATAGATGTGGCATAATCATTGAGCAAACAAGGGGAACTGATTCCTATTCCCTTTGCTGGGAGGCCGTGATAGTTTTCTTTCTTGTTGCAAGTCATATCTTGGAACCAGCCACCTTATAAATGTAAAAGCTTAGCCATTGCCTGAAGAAGCCTAGTGAGTAGTTTCTTTACTATACTCCAGCCAGGACTCTGTTCTGGTACTGGGGAAAGACATGCTGCAATTTTTTTGCCTCTAGCCAATTCAGAGTGGAACACCTTCTTTTCTTTTATTCTTCCTTTGGTGGATATCTCAGAGATGCACTCATCCAGAAATTAACCCTTAGTCCTTTACATTGTTCCTTCATTTCCTGAAATTTCTAAAGAAAGCCAAGTTGCACAAAGCCAAATTCATTTTGATATCTGTATTTTGGCAATGAAAATGCAATTTCCCCTGACATAGCCTCACAGTCTGGCTACCCATCCATCTGAGGCCAAGCAGGATACTGTTATCACACTCTTCAGGCAAGGTGCACCTAGTCCTTCACTCCCAAAGCCAGTTCCAGCTATGACCAGGGATATTTTATACGCAGAAAGGGAAGTCCGAATACTTAATTCTGCTCAGAGACCCAACACATGGAAAACAAGAAAAAGAAAGTTAACTCACTTTTCCATTAGGACTATGGACCAGTTTGTACATATTTTCGCTACTCAGGTTCAGTTGATTTTTGGAATACTTATACCAAGTGTTTAAGTCTGGTCTAAGTTAGACCATAATTAAAGTACATCTCAAATCTGTTTCATAATTCAACAAAAGAACCAACTCCTTTATCAAGCACCATTAAAGGTCTGTAAAACTTTATTCAAAGGCATCTTTCTTCTTTACCCACCAGTTAAAGATCTAGTTCCTCCTTGGGATCTATACTTTGTGGTAGAAAACTTAACACCACCCCCGTCTGAGCTCATTGCTAATGCCAATCTCAGATTTGTTTCTTGGAAGACTCTCTTCCTGGTAAATTACCTCTACCAGGAAAACCTTTGAGATATAGGCTTTACCTGTTCACCTTCATATATAGTGTTCCATAAACTTATAGTACCCTTGCTCTTAGCCAAAAAGCCAAGAAGACAGAGTGTCCACAAATATGTCTTTTATAACAATGGTTGCAATAGAAGCAGACACAAATTTAAATCAGACCATTAATCTACCAATATTCTTTTCAAATTTTGCCCAAAAGGGAGGATAGCTTTTGCACTGACTCCGATGTCTGAAGACAGCCCCTAGTGTGTACAAGGGTTTATATCATAACATCGAAGTAGTAAAACGTTGAATGTTATAATATCAAACCCAAAACAGCGAACGCTGAAAATAGCAAAGATGTAGAACATCATATTCTTTCCTAGGGAAAGAATTTGGTGGGCTGTTTCTGCCGCTTTGCTATTTTCTCCACTGTGGTGCAAAGGTTACGGACCAGGTTAAGGTAAGTGTGTGAATGGACTGGGTTAAGGTGAGCATTGGAATGGGATAGTTAGGGACCTTAGGGTTAGGGAGCAGGTAAGGTGAGTGCGTGATAGTTAGAGGCCTTAAGGTTAGGGAGCGGGTAAGGTGAGTGCGCGATAGTTAGGGAGCGGGTAAGGTGAGTGTGCGATAGTTAGGGACCTTAGGGTTAGAGAGCAGGTAAAGTAAATCTGCGATAGTTAGGGACCTTAGGGTTAGGGAGCGGGTAAGGTGAGTGTGTGATAGTTATGGACCTTAGGGTTAGGGTTTGGGTTAAGGTAAGTGGATAGATAGTAGTGTATGTATGGTTTAGTGTAGGGTTAGAAGTAGGATTTTAAGTGTATATGTGTAGATTACTGTTTTTTGGTGTGCTTGTGTTGTGTGTGTGTTTCTTGGAACAGCAATTTTTTTCCCTGGGAAAAAATTTGCTGTTCTGAGCTTTCGATTATATCACATTTCGACATTCCAAGTTCGAGCTTATGGTTTGGGATTTTGATTATGTGATATACACCCGGCTACAACTAAGGCCATTAGAAAAGGCTGTCAGACAAGAATTTTGAGTGTAAAGTATCAAAGCTAAGGCTCTCAAAATGGCTTTCAAAGGTACATGCCAAACAGGGCATTGTACTCTATAATGGGTCTGATGAGGGATGAGTAGAGAGGAACAATGACCTCTTTTTTTCTGGAGGTGAAGCCCTTTGTAACAAGGTGTGCCATGCAGAAGGATTTCCTGACTACTGTGGCGATGTGATTATCAAAAGAGAGACTACTGTCCACCTGTGTCCCAAGGTCTCTTGTCACACTTTTGGTGTTTATTAGGCTACTGTCAATGTGGTAGTTCATGGGTACAGTGTTTTTCCCAAAGGGGATGACAATGCACTTCTTGGCATTGAGCTTGAGGCCAAGACTTTGACACCAAGCATCAGTCTCAGTGAGGCCCCTTTGTAGAATGTCCACATTAATAAGTGATTCTGTTATGGCACTTAGTTTGCAGTTGTCTGCAAACTTTGTTAGCCAAAGACCTGCTGTATTAGCCTGGACTTCTGAGAAGCAGATGCCAAACAGGAGAGGACCCAGGACTGAGCCCTGTGGTACTCCACTTGTCACTGGTCTGAAGTTGGATTTGGAGTTGGCTACTTTTACTGTGTGGGTTCTGTCAGTGAGCCAGTTGGCCGCCCATCTTGTGACATAGGAATTTATGTCCAGTCTAGTGAGTTTATCTATAATTCCAGAGTGGGGGGTGGTGTTGAAAGCATTGGCGAGGTCAAGATAGGCTGTGTGCACTACCTTACCCTCGTTCACAGCTCTGGTGACTGCTTCAAAGAAGTCAGTCAGGTTTAGGAGACATGACCTACTTTTTACAAACCCAAACTCAGTAGGGTCCAGAGTATGGAGGTTACCTATGTCCTTGTTTATAATCTCCAAGATGATACGTTCCATGGCCTTGCAGACCAGGCTCATCAGGCTAATGGGGTGGTAGTTCCCAGGGTCCGTGTTGATGTACCCTTTGTGGAGTGAGAAAACTGTCACTGTGCACCATTCAGTAGGCACAAAGCCTGAAGTGAGGCTAGGGTTGAACTTGGTACTTAGGTGGGGTGTCAGCTCGTTCTGTAGTTCATGCAGAACGCAGTCTGGGATGTTGTCAGGTCCCATGGATGCTGTGATCTTGGCTTTGGAGAGTGCGGTCTTTACTTGTGCAGCCATGATTATAGGGGCTTTGCATTCTTCCGGTATAGTGATGGACCCTTTGGGGGGGTGGGGGGGGTGAAGATCGCACTGAACCTATCTGCCAGGAAGTTGGCAATATCAGTTGGTTCTGTATATCTAGGCCATTGTAGCTCAGAGTGCCACCATTGAGATTGTTGACATAGCTGTAGAATGCTTTGTGGTTGTCTTTTGAATCAGTGGCAATTTTATTTTTGCAACGAGTTTTGAAGGATTTTATGAGGGATCTCAGCTTCTTACTGAGGCTGATCAGGGAGTCCCTGCAATCAGGGGATTTTACTCATTTTTGCAAGAGCTTCTTCCTTCTGTTGTAGAGTTTGTTTATGGCAGGGGACCACCTGATTGGGTTCCTTTTTTTTGGAGGATAGCATATTGGTTCTGTTGGGGATGGCACAATCCATGCACTCGTATATGTCCTTATACAGTGCATTTGTATAGGATTCAGCAGTCATACCTCTATTTTTCGTCTGTATGGGTGTTGTGAAGCTTGCCACTTCTGCCTTAAGAATCATGAAGTTGGCTTTGGAGAAGTTTTTTACAATGGTTTTCTTAATGGGGGGGTGGGGACGGGATATTGATAGCTAGGGAGATTAGCTTGTGGTCGGATCTGACCAGCTAGGAGTTGACCTCTGGTGTGGATCATTGGTCACCCATATTGGTTCATAGGTTCATAGGTTGGTACTAGGCTATCAGCCCTAGGGCCTATACAAGCCTAGCCAAAACAATTCCCTGGCTATTTCTTCCCACATTATTTACTTTCCTGGACCCCTGTCTAGCAGGGCGACTGACGTGATCCCTGGGGTGAATTTCCTTTCTCCCATCCAATCGTCAAGGTTCCTCTTGAAGAGGTCCAAAGAGGCACTCTGCTTGACATGTATGGGCAATCTATTCCAGAGTCTGGGGAGTCTCTGGGTCAGGAACCTATCCCTCCAGCATGTTTTGTTTATTGTGATGACAAGGTTTAGATCCCTGGAGCATGTAGCTCTGAGGGATTGGGATTTCTTTAAGTGTAGCATGTCCAACAGCTCTGGGTTTGACATGGCCTTGTATGTTAAGCAGAGATCGCCTCTGAGTAGACGATATGCGACAGAGTATAGCTGGAGTTTTTAAGGCGGTCAGCGTGGGGCATCTGCTTTAGGCCTGTGATTCTTTTAGTGAGGTATTTCTGAGGCCTTTCCAGTTGTTGCAGATGTCTTGAGAGGTACATACCAAATGGGGCATTGTATTCTATAATGGGTCTAATGAGGGATGAGTACAGTGGGACAATGACCTCCTTTTTTCTGGATGAAAAGCCCTTCGTGATGAGGTGTGCCACATAGAAGGATTTCCTGACTGTTGTGGCGATGTGGTTATCGAAGGTGAGACCACTGTCCACCTGTGTCCCTAAGTCTCTTATCACACTTTCTGTGTTTAGTGTACTGCCACCTATATGATAATTCATGGATACATGTTTTTCCCAAAGGGGATAACAATACATTTCTTGGCATTGAGCTTGAGCCCATGGCTCTGGCACCAAGCATCTGTTTCTGTAAGGCCCTTTTGTAGAGTATCCACATCATTTGGGGATTCAATAATGGCTCCCAGTTTGCAGTCATCTGCAAACTTTGTTAGCCAGAGTCCCTTAGTGTTGACCTGTACTTCAGAGAAGTAGATGCCAAACAAGAGCGGCCCCAGGACTGAACCCTGAGGTACTCCACTTGTCACTTGTCTGGAGCTGGATTTGGAGTCGGCTACTTTTGCAGTGTGGGTTCTATCAGTAAGCCATTTAGCAACCCATTGGGTGACATAGGGATTAATGCCCAACTTAGTAAGTTTATCTATGATTCCAGAGTGGGGGATGGTGTCAAAGGCCTTGGCAAGGTCTAGATAGGCAGTGTGGATCACCTTACCCTTATCCATGGCTCTGGAGACTGATTCAAAGAAGTCAATCAGGTTCAGGAGACAAGATCGGCCCTTCACGAACCCAAACTGGGTGGGGTCCAGTGTTTGAAAGTTGCCAATGTCTTTGTTTATAAGTTCCATGATAATACGCTCCATGGCCTTGCAGATAAGGCTTGTCAGTCTGATGGGACGGTAGTTTCCGGGATCCAAGGGGGATCCCCCCTTGTGGATTAGGATAACTGTAGCTCTGCGCCACTCAGTAGGCATGAAACCTGAGGTGAGGCTATGATTAAACATGACACTTAGGTGAGGTGCCAGTTCATATTGTAGTTCATGTAGTACACATCCCGGGATGTCATCTGGTCCCATGGATGCTGTATTCTTGGCTTTAGAGAGTGCGTTTTGTACCTGTGTGGCCGTTATTACTGGAATTTGGCAATCTTCCGGTATTGAGATGGGCCATTTAGGGGTGAGAGGGGGGTGAAGTTGGCACTGAATCGATCTGCCAGGATATTGGCAATATCCTTGGGATCAGTATATTTAATGCCATTCTGTTTTAGCTCAGAGCAGATCTGAACATTGCCATTTAGATTCTTGACATAGTTATAGAATGCTTTGTGGTTGTCTTTGGAATCTTTGGCAATTTTATTTTCGTAACTAGCTTTGGAGGATTTTATGAGGCATCTCAGTTTCTTACTGAGGCTAGTAAGGGAGATTTTTGCATCCTGGGATTTTCCTCTTTTCTGCAAAAGTTTCTTCCTTTTGTTGTAAAGTTTGTTTATGGCAGGGGACCACCAGATTGGCTTCCTTTTTTTGGATGAGAGCATTTTGGTTCTATTTGGGATGGTACAATTCATGCATGAGTGGATGTGCTCGTACAGTGCCTTAGTGTAGGATTCAGCAGTTGAACTTTCAGTTCCCGTCTGCATGGGTGTCATGAAGTTTGTCACTTCTGACTTGAGTAGCATGAAGTTGGCTTTGGAGAAGTTTTTATGGTGGTTTCTTTACTGGGGGTGGGGTGGGATGTGGATGTTAAGGGTGATTAGCTTATGGTCAGACCTGACTAACGAGGGGTGACCATAGGTATGGAGCATTGATTTCCCATGTTGGTAATGACCAGGTCTAGGATATTGGAGCCCCTGGTGGGACTATGGATTAGTTGATCCAGGGCGTTGGAATTTATGAATTCCAAGAACCATTGCGCAAAGGTGTTGGGACATGAGTAGTTTTCCCAGTTAATGGCAGGGTAGTTAAAATCACCCAGTATTAGGGTGTTTGGTTCTATCTTAATATTTTCCAGTATGTTTAGAAAGGTGTAGTGAGAATCTTGGGGTATGGTGGGAGATCTGTAGCAAGCTGCAATTTGGATTGTAGTCTTACCTAGTGTTAGTTGCACTTGGAGAATTTCAGACACATTGTGTTGGCCAACTAGCCTGGTGGTGTGAATATCCTTGGTGAATATTGACACTCCTCCACCTTTAGTGTTTCGGTCCTGCTTTGGTGGCCGAAAAGTGTGGTAAGAGTTGTAGCCTGGTATTGCAGGGGTGCTCTCTGGAGCCTTGAACCAGGTCTCAGTTACTGCACAGATATCAATGTTCTCCATTTTTAGGAGTGCCTCGAGAGAGTGCATTTTGAGGTTTAGACTTCTAGCATTGAGTAGCATTACCTTCAGATTTTGCATGCTTGTACCTGTTACGGTGGTGGTTTTGTCCTTTGAAGTTTGCCTAAAAAAGGCACTATAGGGGTGGCAAGAGCCTTAGCCAGTAACCTGAATCCCAGGGGCGACAGGTGCAGACCATCTCTGGCAAAGCATCGTGGTCTGTCAATCATGTTGTCCCAGGCAGACAGATACTGGATCCCCTTTGAATGACACCAGAAACTTAGCCAATTTTTGAAGTCAGTCATTTTGTCCTTATATTGTGGTATCATTCTGGGCGAAGGCAGGATGCTACTCAGGGCTAGGGTCATACCTGCCTGGGCCACATGATCCGAGAGCTCTTCCATGTCTCTTTTCATGTAGTCCAGGGAGGTACGTCTCAAGTCATTCACTCCAACATGGACAATGATAGAGTCATATTTGTACTTGTTGTGGAGTGACTTGAGTGCATGCGTTATGTGGCGGATCCTGGCACCCGACAGGCAGCTGACTGTAATTTTCTCCTTGTTCAACCTGGTGAGAGGGACATTAATGTGCCAGACTAGCACCTGACAGAGTACATTCTCCTTGCTGTGGGGACTTGTGTGAACTATGACACTTGATTAGTGTTGTTTGTTTACTTAGAAAATTCCACATCATTTGGGATTCAATAATGGCTCCCAGTTTGCAGTCATCTGCAAACTTTGTTAGCCAGAGTCCCTTAGTGTTGACCTGTACTTCAGAGAAGTAGATGCCAAACAAGAGCTGCCCCAGGACTGAACCCTGAGGTACTCCACTTGTCACTTGTCTGGAGCTGGATTTGGAGTCGGCTACTTTTACAGTGTGGGTTCTATCAGTAAGCCATTTAGCAACCCATTGGGTGACATAGGGATTAATGCCCAACTTAGTAAGTTTATCTATGATTCCTTGGTGGGGGATGGTGTCAAAGGCCTTGGCAAGGTCTAGATAGGCAGTGTGGATCACCTTACCCTTATCCATGGCTCTGGAGACTGATTCAAAGAAGTCAATCAGGTGCAGGAGACAAGATCGGCCCTTCACGAACCCAAACTGGGTGGGGTCCAGTGTTTGAAAGTTGCCAATGTCTTTGTTTATAAGTTCCATGATAATACGCTCCATGACCTTGCAGATAAGGCTTGTCAGTCTGATGGGACGGTAGTTTCTGGGATCCAAGGTGGATCCCCCCTTGTGGATTGGGATAACTGTAGCTCTGCGCCACTCAGTAGGCATGAAACCTGAGGTGAGGCTATGATTAAACATGACACTTAGGTGAGGTGCCAGTTCATATTGTAGTTCATGTAGTACACATCCCGGGATGTCATCTGGTCCCATGGATGCTGTATTCTTGGCTTTAGAGAGTGCGTTTTGTACCTGTGTGGCCGTTATTACTGGAATTTGGCAATCTTCCGGTATTGAGATGGGCCATTTAGGGGGTGAAGTTGGCACTGAATCGATCTGCCAGGATATTGGCAATATCCTTGGGATCAGTATATTTAATGCCATTCTGTTTTAGCTCAGAGCAGATCTGAACATTGCCATTTAGATTCTTGACATAGTTATAGAATGCTTTGTGGTTGTCTTTGGAATCTTTGGCAATTTTATTTTCATAACTAGCTTTGGAGGATTTTATGAGGCATCTCAGTTTCTTACTAGGCTAGTAAGGGAGTTTTTTGCATCCTGGGATTTTCCTCTTTTCTGCAAAAGTTTCTTCCTTTTGTTGTAAAGTTTGTTTATGGCAGGGGACCACCAGATTGGCTTCCTTTTTTTGGATGAGAGCGTTTTGGTTCTATTTGGGATGGCACGATTCATGCATGAGTGGATGTGCTCGTACAGTGCCTTAGTGTAGGATTCAGCAGTTGAACTTTCAGTTCCCGTCTGCATGGGTGTCATGAAGTTTGTCACTTCTGACTTGAGTAGCATGAAGTTGGCTTTGGAGAAGTTTTTTATGGTGGTTTCTTTACTGGGGGTGGGGTGGGATGTGGATGTTAAGGGTGATTAGCTTATGGTCAGACCTGACTAACGAGGGGTGACCATAGGTATGGAGCATTGATTTCCATGTTGGTAATGACCAGGTCTAGGATATTGGAGCCCTGGTGGGACTATGGATTAGTTGATCCAGGGCGTTGGAATTTATGAATTCCAAGAACCATTAGCAAAGGTGTTGGGACATGAGTAGTTTTCCCAGTTAATGGCAGGGTAGTTAAAATCACCCAGTATTAGGGTGTTTGGTTCTATCTTAATATTTTCCAGTATGTTTAGAAAGGTGTAGTGAGAATCTTGGGGTATGGTGGGAGATCTGTAGCAAGCTACAATTTGGATTGCAGTCTTACCTAGTGTTAGTTGCACTTGGAGAATTTCAGACACATTGTGTTGGCCAACTAGCCTGGTGGTGTGAATATCCTTGGTGAATATTGACACTCCTCCACCTTTAGTGTTTCGGTCCTGCTTTGGTGGCGAAAAGTGTGGTAAGAGTTGTAGCCTGGTATTGCAGGGGTGCTCTCTGGAGCCTTGAACCAGGTCTCAGTTACTGCACAGATATCAATGTTCTCCATTTTTAGGAGTGCCTCGAGAGAGTGCATTTTGAGGTTTAGACTTCTAGCATTGAGTAGCATTACCTTCAGATTTTGCATGCTTGTACCTGTTACGGTGGTGGTTTTGTCCTTTGAAGTTTGCCTAAAAAAGGCACTATAGGGGTGGCAAGAGCCTTAGCCAGTAACCTGAATCCCATGGGCGGCAGGTGCAGACCATCTCTGGCAAAGCATCGTCGTCTGTCAATCATGTCGTCCCAGGCAGACAGATACTGGATCCCCTTGGAATGACACCAGAAACTTAGCCAATTTTTGAAGTCAGTCATTTTGTCCTTATATTGTGGTATCATTCTGGGCGAAGGCAGGATGCTACTCAGGGCTAGGGTCATACCTGCCTGGGCCACATGATCTGAGAGCTCTTCCATGTCTCTTTTCATGTAGTCCAGGGAGGTACGTCTCAAGTCATTCACTCCAACATGGACAATGATAGAGTCATATTTGTACTTGTTGTGGAGTGACTTGAGTGCATGCGTTATGTGGCGGATCCTGGCACCCGACAGGCAGCTGACTGTAATTTTCTCCTTGTTCAACCTGGTGAGAGGGACATTAATGTGCCAGACTATAGAGTCACCTATGACTAAAGTGTTAGGTACATTGTCTTGCCTTAGGGGCTGTTGCTGGGTGGCACACTGGTGTTGTGAACTATGTGACACTTTGATTGTGATTGGTGTTTGTTTGCGTTTCAGCTTCAGAGGTCCTTGTTGCTTGGGCAGGTTACAGTTAAGGGTCTCTGCATATGTGGATTTAGTGTTGCTATATGTGGGTGTTGGTGGTGCGGGTTTAGAAGGGCTATGTGTTGCTTGAGGTGTAGTGTGGGTGTTAACCTTCTCCTCTTGACTGTCTAGCACAATCTTGGGTGGAGAGAGCTTTGCTTCCATTTTGGCTATGTAAGTGCATCTCTCACAGGTTGTAGTGTTGGGTGGTAGGAGGAGAGAGTTGTCTGTGTACATGAGGCAATTGCTGCATTGCCCCAGTATGCCCAGATTCACCAGGTGGACAGGAGAAATCACTGGAAGCTGACCCTTGGACATGCCTGGTTTGGTGCTTTTTTTTTTTTTGTAAAGTACAGGAGCTGTTTTCCCTTACCTTAGCAAGGTACTTTGCAATTAGAGGCTGTTTAGTGCCTACTATTAATTTCTCCTTATTAACAAGGAGAGTTGAGTGCTTGTATCAGTTTAAGGCTTCCTAGTGCTTTCCAGCAGGTATTAGAGAAAGTGCTAGTCAAAGGGATGCTTAAAGGTAAGATGAAAAAAAATGCACACTGCAGTGTGCACTAGAGAAGTTAGATGTGAAAGTAGGTAACTTAAGTTTTGCCTGTTTAAAAAGCTAAGGTTTAGTGGAGAGTTACTATTTTTAAAACAGCAAGATGGGTTGAATGGGGTGGTCAGTTTTGTATTCCGGTACTATGGAATACAGTAGGATGGCCAATAAATTTAAATAGTTGAAGGGGAGGGATTTTTGATTTAGTGATTACTCACACAAGCCAGTGAAAGTAGAGAAGAAATGAGATATATGGTCAGATTAACATAAGAGGCAGGCAACTAGAAAGACAGCGGTACTTAACAAGACAACTGTGACTGAGTGGGAGGGCGGGAAAAAAAATTCTGCCTGACTCAGAAGAGAGAGAGAGAGCTGTGGTCTCTTTTGAAGTTTTAATATGCTGTTAAAGCAGAATGCAAGTAAAACACAAGGTAAAGAAAACAAACTACAGTATTTAAAATATACAAAATACAAAAAATAAAAGCAAACTAACCTTTCCTTCACAGCAAAGTGTAGCAGAGTCTGGATGAGCCTTTCTGGTAAAAAAAAGTTGTATGAAAGGTTGGACACTAAGGAGGGAGAAAAGGACCTATACTGACTGGCTAGCCAGAGGGACCGAGCTAGTAAAGATGTGCAGCAGGTAAGGGTGATAAAGGATAATGAGGGAAATGTACTCACAAGCGAGGAGAGTGTGTTGAGCAGATGGAAAGAGTACTCTGAGGGGCTGATGAATGAAGAGAATGAGAGGGAGAGAAGGTTGGATGATGTGCGGATAGTGAATCATGAAGTGCAGTGGATTAGCAAGGAGGAAGTAAGGATAGCTATGAAGAGGATGAAGAATGGAAAGGCTGTTGGTCCAGATGACATACCTGTGGAAGCATGGAGGTGTTTAGGTGAAATGGCAGTGGATCTTTTAACTAGATTGTGTAATGAAATCTTGGAAAGTGAGAGGATGCCTGAGGAATGGAGAAAAAGTGTTTTGGTACCGATTTTTAAGAATAAGGATGATGTGCAGAGCTGTAGTAACTACAGGGGATTAAATCGATCAGTCACATGAAGTTATGGGAAAGAGTAGTGGAAGCTAGGTTAAGAAGGGAGGTGATGATTAGTGATCAGCAGTATGGTTTCATGCCAGGAAAGACAGCTACAGATGCAATGTTTGCTCTGAGAGTGTTGATGGAGACATACAGAGAAGGTCAGAAGGAGTTGCATTGTGTCTTCATGGACTTAGAGAAAGCATATGACAGGGTGCTTAGAGAGGAGTTGTGGTATTGTATCAGGAAATTGGGAGTGTCAGAGAAGTATGTAAGAGTGGCACAGGATATGTATGAGGGTAGTATGACAGCGGTGAAGTCTGCAGTGGGAGTGATGGATGCGTTTATGGTGGAGGTGGGATTACATCAAGGATCAGCTCTGAGCCCTTTCTTATTTGCAATGGTGATGGACAGGTTGACAGATGAGATCAGACAGGAGTCCCCATGGACTATGATCTTTGCAGATGATATTGTGATCTGTAGTGAGAGTAGGGAACAGGTGGAGGAGATGCTAGAGAGGTGGAGATATGCTGTAGAGAGAAGGGGAATGAAGGTCAGTAGGACTAAGACATAATATATGTGTGTGAATGAGAGGGAGGCTAGAGGAATGGTGAGGATGCAGGGAGTAGAGGTTGCGAAGGTGGATGAGTTTAAATACTTGGGATCAACAGTTCAGAGTAATGGTGAGTGTGGAAGAGAGGTGAATAAGACTGTACAGGCAGGATGGAGTGGGTGGAGAAGAGTATCAGGAGTGATTTGTGACATACAAGTACCAGTAAGAGTGAAAGGGAAGGTCTACAAGAGGGTAGTGAGACCAGCTATGTTATATGGGTTGGAGACAGTGGCATTAACAAAAAGGCAGGAGGTAGAGCTGGACGTGGCTGAATTAAAGATGTTAAGATTTGCACTGGGTGTGAGGGTCTGCCCAGGTTGGAAGGTTTGGAGACAAAGCCAGAGAGGCAAAATTACATTGGTTTGGACATGTGCTGAGGAGGGATGCAGAGTATATTGGGAAAAAGATGCTAAAGATGAAGCTGCCAGGTAACAGGAAAAGAGGAAGGCCTAAGATAAGGTTCATGGATGTGGTGAGAGAGGACATGCAGGTGGTTGGTGTGACAGAGCAAGATGCAGAGGACAAGGAAAAATGGAAACAGATGATCCGCTGTGGCGACCCCTAATGGGAGCAGCCAAAAGAAGAAGAAGAAGAAGGTTCATATAAGATTACTAGGCTAATGGCTTAAGGGCCCTTATACCTAGCCAATATAACCCAGTTTTACCAAATATATGGCCCTGGGGAAAGAGGATGGCAAGGATCTGTGCCTGTGCATTGAGTATCTTACAGATTGCCTATCTCCATAAGGGACATAGGCATTACCCCAAGTGTGAATTTGTGATTTCTCCATCTATTGATCCAAATTGCATTTGAAGAGAGACAGGGGAGGGCTCTGCTTAATGTCAATAGGGACCCTGTTCCAAAGAAGGGGCAATCTCTGAAATACATATCTGTCGCTCCAGCATATTTGGTTCGAGTCACTGACTAAGTTTAGATCCCTTGATCAGGTAACCCTTATGCTTTTTGACTTGCAGATGTGTAGTAGCTCCATCAGGGCTGAATTTTTTGAGTGCCTTGTAGATCAGGCATAGGTCACCCCTTAATAGTTGGTAAGAGACAGAGTAAAGGGATAATGCTTTTAGACTGTCCGCTTATTTCATGTTGTTTTCACCCTGTGTTTGTTTTATGAGGAACCTCTGAAGTCGCTCCAGCTGCTGTAGGTGCCTAGTCAAGTACACACCGAAAGGTGCACTGGACTTGATTATTGGTCTAATGAGGGTTGAGTACAGTGGGGCTATAATTTCCTTGGATATGGATGCCATGCCTTTACTTATAATTTGTGCCACATAAAAGGTTTTAATCACCACTGTGGACACATTGCAGTCAAAGTTCAAGCTAGGTCTCTTACCTCTGACTCCACTGTAAGGGACGTGTTATTGATGTTGTAATTTGTAGGGGTATTTGACTTCCCAAAAGGTGCATTTAGTTTTAGGCCATGGTTCCCGCACCAATCATTTGTGTGATCTACACCCTCCTGAAGGATATCAACATCACTGGCGGATTTACTGATTACTCCCAGCTTGCAGTCATTGGCAAATTTTGTCATCCAGAGGCCTTCCACATTTGCCTTAACTACCGAGAAGTATGTTCTGAACAGAAGTGGTCCCAGTACTAAGCCCTGTTGCACACCACTAGTAACTGGTCTTTTGATGGATCTAGATTCAGTCACTTTAACCATGTGTCCTGTCCATGAGCCAAGTGGCTATCCATCTGACGGCATAGGGATTTAAGCCCAGTTTTTTTAATTTGTTTATACTATCTGAGTGGGGAATTGTGTCATATGCCTTGACCTGGTTGACATAGGCGGTATGTACTGTTTTACCCTCATCCATGGCCTTAGTGGACAGGATGAAGAGGAAGTTTCTCTCAGTGTAAATACAGATGGGAGTTATTCTGGCTGCTACCCCATCGGGTCAAGAAACCTTTATAAGCACTATACCACCTTTTTTGGTGCCTTCACTGATCCAACCATTTGTTTCGGTGCCCTTGGATCTGAGTCTTCCAGGATCATCGACTTTGGATCTGAAGATCTTAGTTTCTTCAGATCCAAAGCTTACTCTGAGCACCCCAGCTCCTACAGTTTCAGATCCAGACAACTCTCAGAGCCGAGGTGTCCCTGTCGGATCCACGGTATTAGAGTCAACTCTGAAGTTTTCTGAGCCGTCTTTACCCCTTGGAGCTTTGGCACTGGATAGCTCAGCTCTTACCTCTGCCTCAGGTGGGTTGTCTTTGGGACAGAGGGAGCAAAGGGATCAGAAGCTTGGCTTCTTGGCTCCATCGGCTTTCTTCTTCACAGAGCAGTCTGTCTTTGAGGTAGTAGAGAGGGTGTTTTCTGCTCCTGCAAGACGGATGGTTCCTCCCCCTTCAGATCTTCCATCTGGGTCCCACATATCTTTGCGCATTGAGCCTCATTATCCTGGACTTCAGGGACAACCTACCCAAAGTCTCCAGAATACCCAGCAGGGTATTTCCATTTCTTCCGATACCTCTCCAGAACATCCCACCAAAAGGTTCCAAGGAAGAGGTAGTTCAAGAGGAGGCTCAAAAGACAAACCCATTGCCATAAATAGCACAAGTAACAAAATACTGAGAGTAATGCTACTCAATGCCAGAAGTCTAAACCTCAAAATGCATGCACTCAAGGCACTCCCCAGTATGGAGAAAATTGATATATGTGCAGTAACAGAAACCTGGTTTAAGGCTCCAGAGAGCACCCCAGCACTATGAGCCTACAACTCATACCATACATTTCAGCCACAAAACCCAGACTGAAATACAAAAAGGCGGGGGCTTATCCATATTCATTAAGGATACCCACACCTCCAGGTTAGTGACACAGCACAATGCTTCAGAGATCATCCACGTGCAACTAACAACGGGAAAAACTGCTATTCAAATTGTAGCTTGCTACAGATCACCCACCATGTCCCAGGACCCCCATTCACATTTCTGGAAACACTAGGAAACATAAAGGTCCTACCAAACACCCTAATATTGGGTGATTTCAATTACCCAAACATTAACTGGGAGAACTACTCAAGTACTAACTCCCTTGCCCAACACTTCCTAGAATTTATAAACTCAAATGCTCTGGATCAACTAGTCAACACCCCCACCAGAGGTGACAACATATTGGACCTGGTCATCACCAACATGGGCGAATGGTGTTCCACACTGGAGGTCAACCCCTCGCTGGTTAGATCTGACCATAAACTAATCACTGTGGATATCCACATTCCGTCCCCACCCTCGGTCAAAGAAACCACCGTGAAAAATTTTTAAAAGGCAAACTTCACTTTACTTAAGACCAAGGTGTAAAGTTTCAAAGCCCCCATGCTAAAGGACAATGCTGCCCAAGGTGCAAAATCCTTTATGAATGCACTCTATGGGCACCTACAAGAATGCATGGATGGTGCTATCCCAAGCAAAACCAAGACTCACTCCTCCAAGAAAAGGAAACCAGTCTGGTGGACCCCTGCCATAAACAAGTTTTACAATAGAAGGAGGAAACTAGTACAGAAAAGAGTAAAATCCCAAGAAGGGAAGACATCCCTGATCAGTATCAGCAAGAAACTACAATCCCTCATAACATCACCCAAGGCTAGCTTCGAAAGAAAAATTGCCAAGGACTCCAAAGATAACCACAAGGCATTCTTTAGCTATGTCAAGAATCTAAGTGGCAATTCTCAGATCTGCTCGGGGTTAGTGCAGAATGGCACAAAATACACTGAACCAACCAATATCGCCAAACTCCTGCAAACTTCACCCCCTCTCACCCCCAAAAGGGTTCATAACCATACTAGAAGAATGTAGTGCCCCTGAAATCACAGACACTCAGGTTAAAACAGCCCTCTCCAAAGCCAAAAACACAGCATCAATGGGACTGGACGGTGTCCCAGGTTGCGTCCTACATGAGCTCAAAGATGAACTGACCCTTTGCCTAAACACACTGCTGAAACATAGTCTCTCCACAGGCTATGTGCCTATAGAGTGGCACACAGCAATGGTTATTCCACTCCACAAAGGTGAAGCCACAACAGACCCTGAGAACTATTGCCCTATAAGCCTGACTAGTTTGGTCTGCAAGGCTATGGAGTGCATCATCATGGATCTCATTAACAGACATTGGGAACCTCCAAACACTGGACCCTACCAAGTTTGATTTTGTTAAGGGTAGATCATGCCTCCTAAACCTGGTGGATTTCTTTGAGAATGTTACCAAGGCTATAGACGAGGGATAGGTAGTCCACACAACCTACCTAGACCTCGCAAAGGCCTTCGACACCATTCCCCATTCTGGTATTATAGACAAGCTCACCAGCCTGAACATAAACCCCTATATCACGAGATGGGTTGCCAACTGGCTCACGGACAGAACCCACATGGTAAGAGTTATGGGAACTAGGTCTGACTGTAAATCGGTTACAAGTGGCATTCCCCAGGCCTCAGTCCTAGGACCCCTCCTGTTCGGCATATACTTCTCAGAGGTACAGGCAAGCACACGAGGACTATGGCTGACCAAGTTCACAGATGACTGCAAACTAGGGGCTATAATTGACTCTCTGGCTGACACAGACATCCTCCAAAAGGGTCTCACTGAGACAGATACCTGGTGTCAAAACCATGGCCTCAAGCTAAATGCCAAAAAGTGAATAGTCATCCCCTTTGGAAAAAACAAAGTACCCACAAACTACCACATAGGTGGTAGCCCCCTAAATATGGAAGACATAATAAGGGATCTGGGGACCCAAGTAAATAGTAACCGCTCCTTTGATAATTACATTGCCAAAGTGGTTAGAAAATCCTTCTGTGTGGCCCACCTAATCACAAAAGGGTTTGCATCCAGATCAAAAGAGGTTATTGTGCCCCTCTACACATCACTCATCAGACCCATAATAGAGGACAATGCCCCATTTGGGATGTACCTTACAAGACACCTGCAACAGCTGGAAAGACCACAGAAGTACCTCACCAAGAAGATCACTGGCCTAAAACAGGTGCCTTATGCAGCTCGACTGAAGAAACTCCAGCTGTACTTGGTTGCATACCGCCTACTCAGAGGTGATCTCTGCCTGACAAACAAGGCCATGTCCAACCCAGAATTGATAGACATGCTCCACCTAAAGAAAACCATATCCCCTCGAGCCACACACTCTAGGGATCTAAACCTCACCACAACAATAAATAGGATGTGCTGGAGGGATAGATTCCTGTCCCAGAGACTTCCCATGCTCTGGAACAAGATTCCAATCTACATTAGGCAGAGCTCCTCGCTAACACTCTTCAAAAGAAACCTTGACGAGTGGATGGGAAACAGAAAGTTTACCCCAGGGATCACTTCAATGGCTCTGCTGGACAGAGGCACAGGGAACTAATCTAAGGGGGAGGTGAAAGCCAATACATGCCGGCTCTCCTGGACAGAGGCACAGGGAACTAATCTAAGGGGGTGGCGAAAGCCAATACATTCTGGCTAGGTTTATAAATGCCTTTGGGCAGATAGCCTTATACCTATGAATCTATGAATCCATCATTGAAGACACTGATGTCCATCACCAATGAACTGCAGATATGATTTCTTCAAAGGGAAAGGTCTCCAAGATCACCACCTGAAGATGTCTCCTTTGTAAACATCCTTGAAATCCTAAGGCAAAGGGGTGGTTGGTTGGCTCAAAACCCTTCTTCAGAGAAGTTTGTGTTCCTGGAGGCTTTTGAGTCTGCCCTGTCTACCTCCTGGGTAACTCTGCCTGCCAATGATTTGGTCTCTCAGTGGCTGTAGAAGGAGGCTGGCACAGCTGAGCCAGTCCCCAAGAGACCAGATTGGATTATGGCACCTGATGATGTAAACCTTGGCTTGAGATGATTGTCACTGTGGAAGTGACACCCCGACCCCATGTGCAAAATGGGAAACGTGGTTGAGGATGGATGGATGGAGTGCCTGTAGATGCCATGGTCATGGTAGTGGCCACTAAGAAAGAACTCATGGAACAGAGTTCCTCTGTCTAGCCCCCTAACAGGGAATCTAGGGCACTGGACAGATCTGGGAAGCTTGTGTACACTTCAGCAACATTTGGCCTTAGATCGCTGAACTACGTGGCCCATTTCACAAGGCTTCAAAGGGATTTGATAAAAGAATTATCAAATTCTCTTTCAGGAACCACCACTGCTGAAGCTTAAGCTTCTGTAGCATTGCAGTTGACTACTCTATTTTCGATTTCTAAGTCATAAATGAGGCTTATCTCACATGCAGCTGAAAGTACCTCAAGGGCGGCGGGTTCAGGCATATCCATAAGGAGGCATGCTTGGATGCACTTGTGTGATTTTGTGGAGCCATTCAAGTCTTCGCTTATCAATACTCCTTTTGATAGCAAATTTCTGCTTGGCAAAAAAGTGAAGGACACACTCTCCAGGTGCGAGCAGGATGGAAAGACTCCTCAAAGTACCTTCTCAAGGAATCAGCGAGGTGGTCAAAAAATGTGGTTCAGGAAGTCCCAGGGTCCTTTCCAAGATCCATGTGCAGATAGTTCCACCAGGGGCAAAAGTGGAAACTCAAATGGAAGATGCCACCCGCACGGCAGATGAAGCCCACAGAACCAGGGGTCTAGAAATGCTTTTTCTGATAGACCCTATCAGTGCTCCTGAAAGGAGGTCTGAATGTGCCTCCCTCTGAAGGCACTCAGGGTCGTTTATCTCTGCACCAGAGAGCCTGTCTAGAAATCACAAAAGATACATGGATGCAGAAGATTATAATTCCCTTTTCCTTTCCACCTTCATCTCTATACGGACTTCCTGATGTACCACCCAGTCAGAGGAAATCAACAGCAATAGAAATTCAAAAGATGCTAGAAAAAGAGTCATCCAAGAAGTCCTACCAGACCAAATAGAATCTGAAACTTACTCAAGATGTTTTTTAGTACCAAACAAAACAGGGGACTTGAGAGACCGATTTTGGATCTCAGTATTTTGAACAAGTCAGTTCAACACACAAAGTTTTGGATGATCAAGGTTCAGTCCATTCTTCCCTTTTTGAGCAAGGACAAATAGATGTGCTCAATAGACCTTCAGGGTTTGTACTATCATATAAAAATGAACAGACAGTCCAGAAGGTATCTACTCTTCCAGCTGGGAGCCAGTCATTATCAGTTCAGGACACTGCCCTTTGGCCTCAACATAGCCCCCAAGGTGATGGCAGTGGTAGCAGATCACTTGAGACAACAGGGATACTGAGTGTTCGCATATTTGGATGACTGGCTTATTATTGCCCTGACCAGGCATCCACTACTAAAAGCACGGGATCAGATGCTCCAGACTTACTGGGGGAAACAATAAACCACAACAAGTCTCATTTGGAACCATCTCAAACACTGAAATTTATAAGAGCAGTGTTCATAGGTTCATAGGTAGGTACTAGGCTATTGGTCTTAGGGCCTATATAAGCCTACCCAAAAAGGTACCCTGGCTTTCACCACCGAAGAAAATTATTTTCCTGTGCCCCTGTCGAGCAGAGCCACAGAAGTGATCCCCGGGGTGAATTTCCTATCTCCCATCCAATCATCAAGATTTTTCTTGAAAAGTGCTAATGAGGAGCTCCATATGGAATCAATGACAGCTTCTCTTCCCTTCTCAGGAATACCATCTATCAGATTCCAGGTCAAGAAAATAATCTTCAGTACCACAATTTCAGCAGGATTGATTCTACAAGCCCTAGGATCAATGTCTGCAGACATAATTCTCATTCTCCTTGCAAGATTTCATATGAGAGTTCTTCAGTGGATACTGTTAACACAATGGTCAGTTCTTTATCACCCCATCCCAGCCCAAATAAAAATAATCCATACATTCAAACTACTTACGTCAGAAGTGGAATGCTTCACTATTCCCTTGTAGAAGGATAATGATATCCAGGATGCAGAATCCTACACCAAGGCACTTTATATAAATCTTCAGGATTGCATGGACCGCACTATCCCAAATAAAACCAAGACTCCTTCCTCAAGCAAGAAGAAACCAGTCTGGTGGACCCCGGCCATAAGCAAACTATACAATAAAAGGAGGAGACTTATACAAAAAAAGGCCAAATCTCAAGTAGAAAAATCATCCCTGATCAGCATTAGTAAGAAATTGAGGGCCCTCATTAAGTCAACTAAAGCTAATTTCGAAAAGAAAGTTGCCAAGGATAACCATAAGGCCTTCTATGGTTACATCAAAAACCTAAACGGCAACGCTCAGGTCTGTTCTGAGCTAGTACAAAATGGAACAAAATACACTGACCCCACTAACATTGCCAACATCTTGGCTGACAGGTTCAGTGAAAATCCCCCCCCCCCCCACCACCTGCAGGGCCTATTACTATTCCAGGGGATTCTGTAACTCCAATTATTACTGAAACGTTGGTTAATAAGGCTGTATCTAAAGCTAAAAATACTGCCTCCATGGGACTAGATGGTGTCCCGGGCTGTGTCATACGCGAGCTCCAAAATGAATTAACCCCGCATCTGAATACCCTGTTCAGTCTCAGCCTCTTGACAGGATATGTGCCCATAGAATGGCACACAGCAACGATGGTTCCGCTGCACAAGGGTGGGCCCACAACTGACCCTGGGAACTACTGACCAATAAGCCTGACCAGTCTGATCTGTAAGGCAATGGAGCGAATCATTATGGAACTCATAAATGGAGAGATTGGGAACCTCCAAACACTTGACCACACACAGTTCGGATTCGTCAAGGGCAGATCATGCCTCCTAAACCTGGTGGACTTCTTTGAGACAGTTACTCAGGC